>NC_057814.1:356139140-356177264 GCF_018294505.1 Triticum aestivum
GGCGACACGTGGCGGGGGCGGCGATGTGGGCGCGGGGAGGCGACACGTGGCGGCGGCGGATTGGGCGAGGACGGCGACGGACGGGTCCGGCGGCGGGCGGACGTTTTGTCCGGCGCGCGGAGGAGGAAGAGGCTAGGGTTTTGGACACAAATTTCGGAGGGGGAGGTGTTTATATAAGCATAGGGAGCTAGGAGAGTCCAAATGAGGCACGGTTTTCGCCCACACGATCGTGATCGAACGACCGAGAGCATGGAGGGGACTTAGATGGGTTATTGGGCTGTTTGGAGGGGGTTTTGCTGAAACACACAAAAGAACTTTGCGGTTACCCGGTTAACCGTTGGAGCATCAAACGACCTCCAAATGGAACGAAACTTGACAGGTGGTCTACCGGTGGTATACCAAGGCCACTTGGCAAGACTTGGTCCATTCCGAGAACGTTTAACACCCGCTCACGAAAAGAGACAAGAGGGGGTGCGCCGGTGCATGTGGGAGTGCCGGATTTGCAAAACGGACAACGGGGAAAATGCTCGGATGCATGAGACGAACACGTATGCAAATGAGATGCACATGATGACATGATATGAGATGCATGACATGAACAAAATGCAAAACAAAAAACAAAACCCGACCACGAAGGGAATATCATAACACATAGCCGAAAATGGCAAGAGTTGGAGTTACAAATATGGAAAGTTACATCCGGGGTGTTACAGAACCTGGGTAAACCCGTGTCTCTCGTCCCGCTCAACCCCGACAAGTTAATCACTATAGCGATGGCCTCACACCTAAGTTCTTTCACTAGGACATCTGCCGTGACAAAACCACGACACATATTGTGTCCTTCCATCCCTATGTCTATCTTGATATCTCTCGGGGTATCTTCTATCACGCACACACCTTGTCAGTCGATCTCCCACCCATGTAGTCCCATCATGGTCTCCAGGGGATCTCTCTATCACAAACACACACTCTCTCCTCCCCATGCCTTCATTTTCTCCATACGTCTCTCTCGACCTCTCTCCCTTGTTTGTCAGATCTCTCTTGGCCACGTGCTAGGGGTCTTTCGCTCTCAGTTGCAAACAACCACACACTATCTCCTCACCTTGCTTCTGCTGTCGAAGATGCATGTCTAATATGTTTGCATAAGACACACACACTTTTTCTCTACTTTATCGTGTGTTGTCCATGTCTCTTTCACACATGCACACACACTTTTTTCACTCACTCTTTCTATTTCACACACACTCTCTATCTAGTTAGGTACTCTCTCACATCCATAACATATGGATGTTTTGAAAAGTCAAACCTCAGAAAAGTTTGACCAGGTATATGTGGAGAAAAACATTTACATCCGCAACGATCAATAGATTCATCACAACATGTACTTACTCCATACTATCATTTATCTTTGGTATTGTAGATATAAGTGATTTCTTTTTAAACTTGGTCAAAGTTTCAAAAGTTTGAGTTTCAAAAAATATAGGCACTACATTATCAAACGGAGGGAGTAGCTCTCTCTCACGGGCCTCCCCTCTCACTCTATCTCTCTCTACCGAGGGATTATATGGTCATTATGTCAGTGTATACCTCTATATATTATTTAGTTAACCAGTCAACCAGTCCACATGCTGCCTTGTCAGCTCGTGTTCTCTATCTTGGTGTGCTGGCCCATGTGCAGTGGGTGAAAATAAATAAACTAGAGGCCCGTCTGACACGCGATGAAGTAAACAAAGTTGAAACCACTCGCGACAGCACCCTACGCGCTAGTAAATTGAGGGCACACTTTTTCTGCGTGAAGGACACACTCGCACACACTACGGGGCTGTTTGGTTCCAGGTCATGCATTGCCACGCTTTGCCACACATTTTTGCCAAGCTTGCCTAAGATTAGTTCATCAAAATGAGAGCCACAAATTGGCAAGCCTAAGGGAATCTTGCCACATTTTGTGTGTGTATGCCATGTGGGGCCCTAGTGTGGCTCTCCTAAGGTGTGGCTTGAACTAAACACTCATCTAAGTAGGTTAAACTTGCCTAACCTTAGGTGTGGCAACCTTTGGCAAAGTTAGTCACAAACCAAACAACCCCTACACCACTGCGCGGCGCCATGTACACAAGGGCGCACCCGCGCACACCCAGCACACAATACACACCATTACACGTGTACACCGGCGTCGCCGCCCATTGAGATGGACGACGAGGCAGCCAACAAGCAGAGGCGACTTGAGCCAAAACCGCATCTGACGAGCCTGGACTTCATCAGCAGCCTCCCCGACAACATGCTGCTCGTCATCATCGCCCTCCCCCCACCAAATCTGCCGTGCAGACAACCCTGCTCTCCCGGCGGTGGCACCCCCTCTGGTGCTGCGCGCCCCTCAACCTCACCGTCGACAGCTGCCTCTGCGAGAGGATTGCAAATGCATGGCCGTAGTCTCCAAGATCCTTGCATTGCACCCTGGGCTAGCCAAACGCCTTGACATCCGCATGTTCACTACCAACTGCAAGTTCCAAGCCAAGTTCGTCGAGTAGTTCTTATCACCCACCCTAGATTAGCTCGAGGAGCTCAGGTTTGAAGCTGGACAATGTCGCTCTCTACCACCGTCCGCGCTCCGCCTCACGCCAACGCTGTGCCATGCCAGCTTCAACTCTTGCTATTTTCCCCAGATTAATGCCGCGTCCTCCCTTCTTCTCCCTCAACTCAAGCAGCTCGACCTCTTCGACATTGGCATCTCGAAGAAGGCTATGGATCACCTGCTCCGCGGTTGTACTGCACTCGAGTACCTTCGTCTTTGGCAGATCCACGGGTTCATTAGCCTCCACATCGCCTCGACGAATCTCCGATGGATTTATGTGTCTTGCTGGCCCCGCAACAAGACATCAATTGGGAAGACATCACTTGAGCTGTTCCATGTTATGGTCATTGAGAATGCACCTTTCCTTGAGAGATTGCTTGTATCTAATCTAGAAGGTCCAACAAAAACAAGGGTAATTGACGCGCTGAAATTGACAGCGTTGGTCTACTCGTCTGCCATATTCTCTGAACTCGTTATTGGATCCATAATCGTTCAGGTACAACACTCATCTTCTTCTTAGTATTCTTGAAATTCACATTTTTAAATTTCTTCTTGATGTGTTTACGACTGTCATCCAGAAAATGATTCCCACAAGCTTGACCCAGTCTGTGTGCACAGTGAAGATCTTGGCAATAAAATCTATGGGCCCCAATCTGGATCAAGTTGTTGGATTCCTTAGATGTTTTCCATGCACGGAGAAGCTACTCATCGAGGTGAAACTTCTTTCCTATTAAATGGTAATCACAACGGAGCTCAATTTTTTTCGTAATTTTCCCAAATTACAATGACAAGTGTAGTGTTCAAAACTGCATCTACGCACTGCACCGAAAGAAATGTTTTTAGTATTTTTTCTCACGTGATTACCTGCATAATTTTTTTGTTGTACTAGTAGCCTAAGCTAGTCATAGTGGCAAGTAACTTAGACTAGTAACTCTATGGTTAGCCTAAGAGCAAGTACTACCTCCGTCCTGGTTTACTCTTCTTATTTTGTAGTATCAAATTTTGACCATAGATTTAACTGACAAAATGTTAATGCATCTCACTAAAAATTATATCGTTGGATTTGTATTTGAACATAATTTCAAATGGTATCATTTTTGGTGACATGCATTGGCATTTTCTTAGGTAAATCTTTGGTCAAAATTTTACACTAAATACGAGGTAGTACGGAAGTGGGATATAACTGCCCTCCACTATGTGGGCCAAAACACGTGCCAAATTCACTTTTGTTGCATTTGGCATCGATGCCCTCCATTGCTCACCTGGTTACCCAATAGAAGTTCAGGGCATGGAGCACCTACTTGCTCCGGTGCCAAATTAACTCACGCAATGAAAAAACACTTGCGTGGGAGAGGGAGAGGACTGAATCAATAAAAAACACTTGTTTGGGAGAGGGAGAGGCTGGTGTAGTTGGTTTAATTGATTTGTTTATACATGTGGGTCTGTGCGCACAACGGTACCAACTCTCTCACATTGCTAGAGCGGTGTCAAAATCTTTTGATTTGATTTGTCATTGATGCGTATTATGTGGCATACTTTTGAGAAGTATGGCATCGGCCACATAGTGGAAGGCAACAAATGCCCAAGTCTTCACGTGCGCCTAGGTAAATGAGAGGAAAGAGAAAGAGAGATAGAGAGTGAAAAATTATCACTAGCCTTAGAGCCAACCCTATCGTTTGAGCAAATGATATTGGTACCTCTTGATGACACGACAATATTATATAGCCAGCTGCTCTAATATGTTCTCTTCCTTTGCAGATAAAAAAAGACCCAAAAGTGAAAAATGTGCTGCACTATAGCAATCTCAACGAATCCCTTGATCTCCATCTTACATAAATTTATTTGATCGACTAACGAGGCAGCACATCTGGGATTAAATTGGCCAGGTTCTTTGTTCCGAAGGCAAGTGTGCTCAAGGTAATGAGGTTTGGCGTTTTGTGGCGCAACAATGAATGGCATGCTGATCAACGCAAGCGTCTAGGCCTAAATGACAAAGGCTTTGCAGAAGCTGAATTTGTTTTTGAACCATCTAGTAGCAAGAGACTCAAAATTTTATTTGCCCATTAGTGACTTGTGAGGGCAGTGGATTTTAGTTTGTATGATAATGTTGCATCCACCTACAGTAAGGAAAGTTCTTACGTAAACTTCCTAATAATTCCCATGTCGTAGGTGCGACGTTACTCCTAGCATTTGTAATATTAGTTTGAAACTTGTAATATTACGACTATCCAGCACCAGGCACTATGTTATGATAAATTTTCGCGTGCATAGGTGCGGCAATGATATACCTATTACTCGAGTACAATATTTACTACTACTCGTGGCAACGCACGGGACATTATGTCGAACACAACTAGTTGTAAGCAGGCTAGCTCTATAGCCATGATGATAATGACTGTGCACGGTGAGGCTGACTTTGGTATGCCGAACATGCTGTCTACACTCAGGCGTCATCTCCGGCGCAGGGTCTTGTCACTTCACTGTGAGGAGCAACACGTAATAATTTGACCAATGGGTCGTACCGTACTACTACATTGGTAGTACTACTAGTACTACCATCATCTGGATTTAGTAGTACTACCACCTCCATCTGCATTTAGTATTTGGCTAGCAATATCTAGTAATGCATGTCATAAAAAATATACTACTCCGTCCGTAAATAAATACATGGAGTATTGTTTTACTCGGTTTTGTATGTAGTTTCCGATGATATTATACACTCTCCCTACCGGTAGATGGCTCAAATCTGAAATCTCATCAATCAGACTACTATTGTACTCCCTCCGTACTGGTGCATTAGTCACGTTACGAAAACCAAATAGTCCCAAAACTTTTAGGCGTGGTGCATTAACTACCCACCTCGTTCCCTATTTTTTGGCACGAAAAAAGAAATCAGCCAATAGGAGACGTGGGGTGCATATGCATTCAATGACTTGAGACTACTTAGCACAACATGTAGTGCTCAATTCTCTGCATGCAATGACATTACTTACAAAATAAACAACAATTTCTCTCGTTTTTCCCCAACTTGGTCTCGGTGAGATGACTATACTGCATCGGTACGGAGGGAGTAAGGGCCGAGTAGTAGATGGCCAACACACATGTGAATGCAATGCAGTCTGCACTTCTCATATAAAGGCTCCCCGCCAGTCCAATCTACGAAATCCTACCCACCTATGCACCCTAACCAAGGGCAAGAGTTATCACTCCAATCCAAAGATCCGTTGACTAGAAGCTAGACCCATGGAGGCGGTGAGTGCGAGCATGAGCCAACTGTGCCAGATGGTTCACGACGCCGGCCTACGGCCCGATACCGAGGGATGCCTCCAGGTCGTGCTTGAGGCCGCCATGGCGAGACGTCTCTTAGACGATAGCTTCGTCTCCTTGTTCAATGAGGTCCTCATTGGCTTCCTCGACAAGTTCGCCGTCGTCAAGAAGCTCGCGAATGACCTTGGCATACGCCTCAGCCCACACGCCCAAGCTCTGTGATGCCCGCCACCCTCAACGGCCTATATGGTGACAACCTCTTCAATTCACTGGTGGCCCTGCGACTGCCCGCCGTCGTGCCGGAGATTGTCCACCTCGAGGTCGCGCTCGCCGCGCAGCGCCTGGCACAATGATACGTCTCCGTCGTATCTACTTTTATAAACACTTTTGCCCTTGTTTTGGACTCTAACTTGCATGATTTGAACGGAACTAACCCGGACTGACGTTGTTTTCACCAGACTTTCCATGGTATTATTTATGTGCAGAAACAAAAGTTCTCGGAATGACCTGAAACTCCACGGAACATCTATTTGGAAAATAAGAAAAATACTGGAAGAAAAATCCACGTCAGGGGGCCCACACCCTGTCCACGAGGGTGCCGGGCGCGCCTGCCCCCTGGGCGCGCCCCCTACCTCGTCGGCCCCCTGACGCTCCATCGACCTCAACTCCAACTCCATATATTCACTTTCAGGGAGAAAAAAAATCAGAGAGAAGGATTCATCGTGTTTTACGATACGGAGCCGCCGCCAAGCCCTAAAACCTCTCGGGAGGGCTGATCTGGACTCCGTTCGGGGCTCCGGAGATGGGGATTCATCGCCGTCGTCATCATCAACCATCCTCCGTCACCAATTTCATGATGCTCACCGCCGTGCATGAGTAATTTCATCGTAGGCTTGCTGGACGGTGATGGGTTGAGATCTATCATGTAATCGAGTTAGTTTTGTTAGGGTTTGATCCCTAGTATCCACTATGTTCTGAGATTGATGTTGCTATGACTTTGCTATGCTTAATGCTTGTCACTAGGGCCCGAGTGCCATGATTTCAGATCTGAACCTATTATGTTTTCATGAATATATGTGAGTTCTTGATCCTATCTTGCAAGTCTATAGTCACCTACTATGTGTTATGATCCGGCAACCCCGAAGTGACAATAATCGGGACCACTCCCAGTGATGACCATAGTTTGAGGAGTTCATGTATTCATTATGTGTTAATGCGTTGGTCCGGTACTCTATTAAAAGGAGGCCTTAATATCCCTTAGTTTCCATTAGGACCCCGCTGCCACGGGAGGGTAGGACAAAAGATGTCATGCAAGTTCTTTTCCATAAGCACGTATGACTATATTCGGAATACATGCCTACATTACATTGATGAATTGGAGCTAGTTCTGTGTCACCCTATGTTATGATTGTTACATGATGAACCGCATCCGGCATAATTCTCCATCACCGATCCAATGCCTACGAGCTTTTCATGTGTTGTTCTCTGCTTATTTACTTTACCGTTGCTACTTTTACAATCACTACAAAATCCCAAAAATACTACTTTTGCTACCGTTACTTTTGTTACCGTTACCACTACTATCATATTACTTTGCTACTAAATACTTTGCTGCAGATACTAAGTTATCCAGGTGTGGTTGAATTGACAACTGAACTACTAATACTTGAGAATATTCTTTGGCTCCCCTTGTGTCGAATCAATAAAGTTGGGTTGAATACTCTACCCTCGAAAACTGTTGCGATCCCCTATACTTGTGGGTTATCACACAACAAGACACCATCGACATATTCACCCACGTGTATGAGCAAATTGTCCACAAGGACTACTACGTGCCAGAGGAGGACGATAGGACGCTGGCCTTCTTGGACCGCAGGGCAACCTTGGACGGCAATGTCGAGAAGCACGTTGATCTTGCAGCCAACGCCGCTGCTCCTCACACATCCGTTGGTGACCTAGCAGACTAGGGCGAGAGGATGTCGTTGATGGATCCGTATGCATCTTTATTTTTGTGTCAATCCCATGTAGACTGTAATTTTCTTACCTTGTGCATCAACTTCACAACTTTTGTATGTACCATGCATGAACCGCGCCATAACCAATCTTATTATATATTAATATTGATGTCTAATGGGAATGTTTAGTTCCCATGCTAGAAATGGGTATGGATTTCAAACTTCTGGGCATGGTGGTTCAATTTGCGAAGGCGCACAGATAAACAACCAAAACAAAGTCATTTTGGAACAAAGAGCTGCCACCTTACAATCAGAAACAGAAGTAGTATTGAAACCATGGGCGTTCTACTAACTATTTAAGTGCTGCCACGCGTCCCTCTATTAATTGGCTACTAGGAGGCGCTGTGCGGGGTACTACCTCCCTCCTGGTTTATTGTTCCCCTTAATGTTTTGTGCCAATTTTTAACAATGAATTCAATTAAAAAAATAGTATCATTGTAAACTATGCTCAAATAAGAATCTAACCATATAAATTTTAGTAACATGCATTAATTTTATCAATTGAATCTATGGTCAAAATTTGACACAAAATACGAAAGGACCAACAAATCAGGACGGAGTCTTTGAGTAGGCGGGAGGCGTGCGAGCAGACCTGTGCGCAGGCTCACCCCAGACGGTCGTTCCGGCCCGCCCCTAAATGCACAGTGGCTAGGCATATCACTTACATGTGCGACCGCATGTAAGGAAAGCGATGATGGCCGAAATTTAAAAAACTCCCCCGCTTATCACGCGGGAAAAGCCCAGCGCTATCGTTTTGAATCGTTATTTCTATTGTTTTGAGGGAAAACCATTATTTCTATATACCGGTCATGCCAGGAGCGGAACCCAAGTGTTACAACCTACTAGTAGTACAAGTTCAAAAGAAAAAGCCTGCCTTGTTCATGTCGCACCCCCACACGGTTGGTTCCGCACGCCGCTCAAGGGAAAACGAGTGTTGTTTCGCATCTTCACTTACAAGTGGGGCCGCAACTGAGGAAACGGACTATCGGCAAACCCCCACTCCGCTCGCCGCGCGATGGCTGAGTTTAGAGAAACAAGGAGGGAGAAGAGATAGCTGTAGCATGGACTCCAAGAAATATGGTGTCAGATGGGAGTCGTGCTGGTGGCGTGTGCCATACTCCTGGACGTGAATGCTTGTTCTAGCCCATGCCACTCTATTATATCGAGGATTCGAGGTGCTAGTCACGTACAATGAACACATTAACATATGGCCACCAAACACCGTAGCTAAATTTCCTGCAGTTTGTGCTAGGCTAAAGAGGGTGGATGGCTGGTCTCATGTTTAAAACTTGTCGTATTACGTGTACGTAGATGTAGAGATAGTGCAGAAGTTTTGAAAGTTTGATTCCAAACATCAGAATGCAATTTCTACCGTTGATTGGACCTATCCTATGACCTAGGATGATGGGATTCGCAGGTATACATTACAAACACCCGCCCGCCGCGCGAAGCACATGAAGCTAACTAGTAGTACTATTGTTGATTGTACACATCCGATAACCTGTTGCAATGTGATATGTCTCCAACGTATCTATAATTTTTGATTGCTCCATGCTATATTATCTTCTGTTTTGGACATTATTGGGCTTTATTATTCACTTTTATATTATTTTTGGGACTAACCTATTAACCGGAGGCCCAGCCCAGAATTGATTTTTTTTGCCTATTTTAGAGTTTCGCAGAAAAAGAATATCAAACGGAGTCCAAACGGAATGAAACCTTCGGGAACGTGATTTTTGGAACAAACATGATCCAGGAGACTTGGACCCTAAGTCAAGGAAGCTTTGAGGAAGCCACGAGGTAGGGGGCGTGCCTACCCCCCCAGGCGCGCCCTCCACCCTCGTGGGCCCCACGTTGCTCCACCTACGCACTTCTTCCTCCTATATATACCTACGTAGCCCCAAATGATCAGATACGAAGCCAAAAACCTAATTCCACTGCCGCAACCTTCTGTACTCATGAGATCCCATCTTGGGGCCTGTTCCGGAGCTCCGCCGGAGGGGGCATCGATCACGGAGGGCTTCTACATCAACACCATAGCCCCTCCGATGAAGTGTGAGTAGTTTACCTCAGACCTTCGGTTCCATAGTTATTAGCTAGATGGCTTTCTCTCTCTTTTTGGATCTCAATACAATGTTCCCCCCTCTCTCATGGAGATCTATTCGATGTAATCTTCTTTTGCGGTGTGTTTGTTGAGACCGATGAATTGTGGGTTTATGATCAAGTTTATCTATGAACAATATTTGAATCTTCTCTGAATTCTTTTATGTATGATTGGTTATCTTTGCAAGTCTCTTCGAATTATCAGTTTGGTTTGGCCTACTAGATTGATCTTTCTTGCAATGGGAGAAGTGCTTAGCTTTGGGTTCAATATTGCGGTGTCCTTTCCCAGTGATAGTAGGGGCAACAAGGCACGTATTGTATTGTTGCCATCGAGGATAACAAGATGGGGTTTTTATCATATTGCATGAATTTATCCCTCTACATCATGTCATCTTGCTTAAGGCGTTACTCTGTTCTTATGAACTTAATACTCTAGATGCATGCTGGATAGCGGTCGATGTGTGGAGTAATAGTAGTAGATGCAGGCAGGAGTCGGTCTACTTGTCTCGGACGTGATGCCTATATACATGATCATACCTAGATATTCTCATAACTATGCTCAATTCTGTCAATTGCTCAACAGTAATTTCTTCACCCACCGTAAAATACTTATGCTCTTGAGAGAAGCCCCTAGTGAAACCTATGGCCCCCGGGTCTATCTTCATCATATTAATCTTCCAACACTTAGTTATTTCCGTCGCTATTTACTTTGCTTTTATTTTACTTTGCATCTTTATCATAAAAATACCAAAAATATTATCCTATCATATCTATCAAATCTCACTCTCGTAAGTGACCGTGTAGGGATTGACAACCCCTTATCGCGTTGGTTGCGAGGATTTATTTGTTTTGTGTAGGTGCGAGGGACTCGCGCGTAGCCTCCTACTGGATTGATACCTTGGTTCTCAAAAACTGAGGGAAATACTTACGCTACTTTGCTGCATCACCCTTTCCTCTTCAAGGGAAAACCAACGCAGTGCTCAAGAGGTAGCACAATGCACGTACAATTATGTATTCGGGAAAAAAGTTGTTGTGTCGCAGCACCCACTCTGAGAAGCAACTCAAAATCCATTCATAAATCTCTGTCTCTACTCTTATAAAATACAGAGTTGGTGATGATGGTGTGCCAACCAACCTGCAATATAGCCCGTCGGATCTATATTTGACTGATAGGAAGAAACTATGACAATTTTGCAAAAAGATACCCACACCCCTCTCTACATTTGCAGATAAGGCCATTCCTCGTTCATCCTTATATCCCACAAGATAAACTACTCATATAAATACATCTTGTTGTTCCGTGCAACGCACGGGCATCTTGCTAGTATAGTTCCAAAGAACGAGCAAGCTCTATCTTTCGGCCAATGCATGCATGACTAGAGAAGAGAGAAATTTGCATGCGAGGGATTTAGGGAGGGAGACCAGCAGCTAGGCAATTAA
The DNA here is from genome assembly GCF_018294505.1 of Triticum aestivum. Lineage (NCBI taxonomy): Eukaryota > Viridiplantae > Streptophyta > Magnoliopsida > Poales > Poaceae > Triticum > Triticum aestivum. Next base: position 356,150,535 of record NC_057814.1, read on the forward strand.
AGGAGGTTGCATGCAAAATTTACACGGGCCAAATACTACTCTCAAAATATGCTCCTCGTTCTGCGTGCATGCCTTGGCATGAGAGATTCAAAAGTTAGGCCTTGTAAAATGGAAGGAGGGAGTACAAGTCATGGGATGAAGGAACCATCATGACTTCGTCGAATCCGCTTCTTCAAGAAAACTTACTGCACCAGCAGTACTGCTACCACACGCGAAGACTACTATAGCACGTCATATCACTCTAACCCACTAGGATAAACTAGCCAGCCTAACACGCCGGAAAGCTCTGCCCTCGTCATTTTGTTCTGGATTTCTATTGATCGATCGCACGAACATAGCCTAGTTTAGTAAGTTTGTCATAGGCATATCATTTAGTATTACATACAACAAGTCATCGATGTACAACGACAACGAGGATACATTATACTAAAGATTTTATAACACAACAAATAACAAAGCGATGAAATAAACTTCAGGTCAACCAATCCTTGGCGTAGGAAACGTTTGCTTTGAACCATAGGTGATTCTATGGGCAGGGCCTATTGTCAATATTGAGACCAATGTAAGACTCATCATCTAGGCTGAAGCGGCCTATATCAGGACGCATATTGTGATAGCCAGGGTAGGGAACCATAGCAATGTCCGAGGTATAGATACAATTTCTTGTCATAAATGGTAGTAATGTAGTGCCAACAGTAGCTGGATCGCCTTTCATCATCATTGGATAGTTTAGTCCAAGGAAGAGCGAGTTTTCTCCAAGACTATCAATATTGAACCAGGCAGAAGGTGCTGGTGCTAGCACACTAGTATCCATCCTGAATACCCTGCAACGGATGTTGGAATAGATCCGGAGAGTGTGACCATGGGAGACAACACCTGCTTCCTCTGTAACATTAGTAGTGCCCTGTATACTGACAAGAAGAGGTGATCCATCGGAATAAGTTGCTAGGCGCCACTGAGTATAGGTCCTGCTCGTCTTCATGCTCACGATCATCAACATCGTCATCTCCCCCTTCGTTATAAAATTTTCCAAGTATTGGTGGGGGAATGTTGACAGGACCTTGGAGAACTCAAGAAGGTTAATTAGTGTACGGGGATACTAAACTCACATGCATGGTGAATGAAACAATTATAATTACAATGGAAGACAAACATACAGAAACAATAAGGATCCCATGTGAAAACAATGCCACGAGTGGTGGAAACAAACACAAGACCCTCGTATTAAATTGCATCAAAGTACACATCCGTGTACAGAAACTGATTTTTGAGCAATATCCATCGAGTCAAAGGACTAAGGACGGCAACAAGCTTGTCGAAGATTGCGACAACACAAGCGTTCCTATAATCCCAAGAGCGATTGGGAACTTGAAAAATTGCTATCTTCTATAGACGATAGTCACCATGATCGTATTTGAATGTATGTAGATAATCTATGTGCTCAACCTCAGGGTAGTCTGAGATTTTTGGAAGTGGAACCCGGTGACGAGTGTACACATTCACAAGTTCCCACTCGCAGTTGTAACCAATATAAACAACCCAATCTCTATTTGTGCCTGCCCAGGCGTAACATGTAAGCGATGTCATCTTAACAACACCTATCATTATCAATCGGCATCAACTTTCACAAGGCAAGGATTTTGTCGTCCCCACGCCAGCGAGTAGGGTCATGGAGAAGAAGATATGGGAGACCAAACCGGTCCTAAACCCTTGGGTTATTTTTAATGATGTTATTTGTTGAGTCGAGAATGATCTTGAATGAACCTGCCATGCTAGCCGAGGTGATGACGTTGCACCGATCAATGAGTTCCTCCACCACGTCATCTTTCAGATCGGGGCAAGAATAACGGGGTCATTTCCTGCTTGTTCCCTCCATTGAGAAGACGAACAATGGCAGAAGGAAGAGTCAAGGCAAATGAAGGGAGGAAGAGCGTGCGACAGAAGTTCCAAACCGAGAGGGAAAAGTGAAGAGGCGGTGGCCGGTTGACACGGTATAGGAAGGGGCTAGTGGGGAGCGCACGGTCGCCACAGTATAGAAAGAGGCGCCCTGGCCTACATAGATGTCCGTTCGGAAATTATACAAAAGGGCTCGCCATCGTCTCACTGACATGTTGCAACGGGACCACATGTCAACGAAACATGGTGTGTCATTTCTCGTGCAAAATGCTATGTGGGCACGTTGGCCCAAGGTGGCGCATTATTTCTCGACTTTAATTTTTTAAAGGCGCGTCGTTCAGTTTTGAAGCACAACTAATTGGTACTGTATGTAGAGAAAATATAAACTACACTACCACTACTCTACCTGTAGTACTAGTATCAAAAAAGATATATAGGCTGGAGCTTCAGCACTTGCTTGCTAAGGGCTGCCCACTTGCTTCTCACACTATCATCCTCTCTCTAGATCTAACAAAGATGGCGGTGGCCCCGCTCTCTCCCTCCTCACCGGTGGGGATAGATCCGCTAGGATCCCGTCCGCCGGGGAAGAAAAGGACGTACAACATTGACGCACTCGTCGTCGACGAGCAAGGTCACACACTGACGACAAGGTCGTCCTCTCAAACTTAGCACCCGCGCGGGATGGCCTCAGTTCCCAAGCTCGCTGTCGTAGTGTGTGCGGGGGACGACGACAAGCGAAGCCACTTCCCGCCGACCCTCGAGTATGCTACCTCTTTTTGAACCATACCCTTGTTCCATTGCCCCATCTGCCACGTCGCTGGATGTGGATCTTTTTCCACTCCACCATCTCACCAATTTACTATCCTCCGCTCTTCTAGTCATGGAGACGAAAACCTTAATTTGCACTATTAAAGGAAACCCTACTTCATGCAGACTAATCCATGTCTAGGTTGAATAAGGAAAAAAATGGGGAATGTATCGTCGAAGAGACTAGGTATCGAACCCACATCTAGGTTGAAAAGGGGAAAACCAGTAGCTAAGGAATGAGTCTCGTGTCTCTTGGTTGAAAAAGGGTAGAAAGGCATGACGACGTAATAGAGAATGACCAGGCTGATCGGTTTGTTGTCCTCACATAGGAAAAAGGTGGCTAAAGAGAACAAAAATGGGACGTAATCCACATATGCTGCCTGGATATTTGTTGCTCTGGGCAACCATCTCTCCCTCACCACTTTGTGCGTCCATGGAGGTACATCGTACTGGTGCACCCACTGTTTGAATGGGCCTGCCCATGCTCCTATTGCCACTTTCTTGCTATTAATATAATGCCACCGGTAAAGTCAAGCAATGCTATTGCTAAAGTGATGCCACATTTAACATGCCACACTAGTCTAATGGCACTGATAAATTTAAGAAATGCCATTTAATGTCACTGGATTATTTCAGGGTTAGGTGTTGATTGTGGATGTATTAAAGATTTTTCAGCAAAGGCATTCTAATGTTGTTGCACAGCTAGTATACCAACGATGAAACTTTTTACTACCTTCAGATTTTTGCACTGTTAATGCTTATAGATTACATACCTCACTTCATGAGACAAGTCAACTTTTTTGTACATTGTCACCAAAATTCCAAGGCGGTGATGTCATTTTATTTTAGTTAAATTGCACAAAAAATTATGAAGAGAAGAGGAAAGGTCAAGAGTAGGCACCTCCTCCTCCGTCTATTTTCTTGATTCATTTGATTAAGTTTTTATGTTTGATCGATTATCAAGATTGGGATAGCAAGTTTTTAGGTCCCTCGGGTTCGAAATGATATTTACCTTGAAGGTACATGGTTTGCATTTTTTATATTGTCATTAGTTAATAATGCTAGTTACCTTCAGACTTTTTTATTTGGTTTAATACTGTTGCACAACCAGTATACCAATCTGAAACTTGTTACCTTTACATTTTGTATAGCTAATGCTTATAGAAAATTTCCAGTGCTAGCTTATTGAAATCTGTTCAATAAAACCATTGTACTGTACCCCGTGATAAAAAACTACTCTACTGTTGCACTAGCCACTCGATTAGTGTATATTTGTACTATTCGAGTGGTGTTGCATTAGCGTATGGACATATATAAGGTGTGGCAAGCTTTCCCAGATATGTGCTCAAGAAAACTACTACCTGTTTTTCTAAATACTAGACGTTTGGGTACTTTAAATTGAACTGCGAAAACGTTTTATATTAAGAAACAGAGGGTGTAGAGTTCATTCAAATTATGCCGGTAAAGCTAGTCACACCTTTGTTAAAATTAAGGGATAATTGTATTCATACCCTTAGTTGTGTCCCCCTCAACAGGATTGCCCCTAGTTTTTTAAAACACGTGGTCTTGCCCAACCCACTTTGTCATCTTGTGCCTTTGCCCTTTGACCGTTCGACCATCACTTTGAAAACTTCATAACTAATTCATACTAAATCAGAAAAAATGCAAATAAGATACCAAAATGTTCCGAAACACATCACCTATATGTCAATGTCACTTGCATTCATGACAAAAGTGTTGGTAAGTGCCCATCCAAGTTTTAGCTCTTATCACACCACCATGAACAGTAAAATCTAAAAAAAAATCAAAAAATTCAAGAAAAATTTGGTGACAAAGAATTGCAAATGTTTTAAGTGCTTGCCAAGTTTCACGAGGGAATGACATTCGTGGAAGTCGTGGCAAAAAAACAATCTATTTTCGAGTGTTGATTTGTGGCACCCTGACTCAGAGAAACCGGAACGCCACATTTTCTAGCCCAGAGATCGAGGAAGTCTCTGGAATACGGCACTGCTTGAGATAGAACAAATCAGCTCTTATTACAAAGGATAATAAATACATGGGTCTGATGTTACAACGAATCACATCAGCACGGCGACACTACGCCTGCGATACTACACTTGCTCTATGCTAGCAGTGGAACAACTCGTAGCAGTGGAATACTTCTAGCAGCGAAACAACGACGAAGGTGGTGAACTCCACTCCGCAGGGACTCTGGCTGTGACACGATCTAGCTCGCATGCACGGTAACCTCGACAAACAAGCAATCATGGAATCACCTACAATCTGGCATGACACGCCAGGTCAGTACATTGAATGTACTTGCAAGCTCACAAAAACCAAAAGCATCAAGGCAAAACAACAACATAGCATTTAACAGGTTAATTTATTAAAAACTACTATGATACGAAAGCAGCTACTAAGCATGATATGAAACTACCACAATGTTGATAAACCAACATCTTGAATCTCGATAACCATCTCACTCTTGGCTACCCGGCCAAACAATATACCATCTCGATCACCTCGTCATCCACCTGATCACCTCGTGATCAAAATATCCACATGATCACCTCGTGAACGCATCACAAATTGAATGATCATCCTCGAGATCATCCCAACATCGTCATCAACATCCTGCTAAACTGAGCACTGCTCACAATACATCAACATATAAATCACCTATAAGTCATTCCGTCATGTGAGTGTTGATCAAACGGTGTGACCTAGTACAAACTGTGCCCATGACCAAGGACGCGTCTATCGATATATTAAACACACACTCTGCAGAGGTTAGCACACTGTACCCACACCACGGAACCCCTGGCCTCGCACTCCCATTCGGGTGGACCAACAACATTCTGAAAAAACCAACCTATTGCCATGACACTCTCCCGGCTACTCCAACCAACTCCCCTCTGGGCTAAGTCATGGGTGGTCCCGATGTCTACCAAAGACATCCAACGCCCACCGTCGTGGCAAAACCAAAAATGGTCCCAAACGGGACACGAGATCTCAATACCAACCACGGGCACACAAGGTTATGTCTGCTTACCGGGCCAGGGTACGGCACGCCCATAACCTTACCTTGTTGGAGGCACCAGCGAGAGGCATGACAATTGATCGCATTAGGGCCTTCCCATAAAGGCAAATGTGGTTGCACTGGAAAAGCCCGGTTAGGTGGCACTTGACCAACTTAATGACATAATTTATCCCCAAAAATATAACACTGATAATTGATACTCCGATATCATCTATCAACCTGTGATCCAAGTCATAGCAATATCCAACAACTAATCCAAAGCATAATATCGTCATATCAAAATACTCCGAGGGCAACATATCACTACTATCATGATGAATCCAAGAACGATAATACTACTACTCCAATAGCATGAACAAGCTATCCAGCTAAGATCCACATGCAAGCATTATCTCCGAAATCATACTCCAAAACATAATATCAACTATCATCATGATGAAAATAATACTAGCCACTAATAATCCAAAGGCAGCATGACATCCAAAGTAATACTCCAAAATATAATACCAGATACCAACATGAATATAATCATAATAGCCACTAATAATCCAATGGCAACATGTCATCCATATAAGCTGCAAAATTTTAGTCCTAGAACTCCAAACAACATCATTACAATAGCAAGATCAAAATATCACTCTGAGAATTGCCATGAACAAACCATACATATCTAATGCAATATTTGAAATAATTTAAATAATTAAACCATGTTATTGCATTGCAATCATGCAAATGGAGGGTGTGGCTTGCCTAGAAGGGATGGATTCACCGGGAGGAAGTGCGAGAAACTCGCGGAAAGAATCGCCAGAAAACGTTCTCTCTCAAAGGGGGCTGAATAAGGGCAAGGGCATAATAGTCATTTTTAGAATGTTAAAACACGGTGAAATTGATACCAACATAACGGGCTCGATGAGATGAAAATGTAGGCTTTGGAATCACCTCATTTGGAGTCAGGATAAAAAAGATACAAGGGTTTTAGTGCCATGGACCCATTTGTAAATAAGATCATCACAAACAGGCCCTCGGCTGGAAAAACAGAACACGCACTCGAGGAAATATGCTTTCGGTGAAGTGAAAATGTATTCGGCCCACAACCGCAGCAGTTTACCCTTTCGATGAGCGAAAACGTATTATGAGGAATACATTTTCACTAATCCACGTCAACGCCTGGCCGGGTCAACACGCGTGCGACTGCTAGGTGGGGCCCGTGGGCAGGTGGGGTCCTCGGGCGTGGTCGTCATCTTCAACTCCTTGCTCGTCCGATGGGACAAAGTAGAGGCTCGGCGCAGGTGGCCGTTCCGGCGGCTCGGTCCACCCCAGGTGGCGCCCCAGCCACCAGAGTGACCAGCGCGGGGAGGCGCATCTGCCTAGGCTCCTCACGCGTGCCGGTGAGTGCGAGACGAAGCAGAGCCTCGGCCGCGGCAGACTGGAGCTTCGGGCATCGTCGAGCTCGCGGCAACAGGCCACCGGAAGAGGAGGGAAACAGCGGGAAGGCTCTAGGGGACTTGTGGAGGGCCGAGGTGAGGTTAGGAGGGAGAATGAGCGTTTGGTTCGCCGAAATCGGAGATGACCGAGCCGGCGGCCATGGTGGCAATGGAGGGATAGGAGGGTGGCTCGAGCTCCGGGGAGTGGTCGGGGAGGCTGCTAGGAGTGTGGTGAGGTCGATGGTGCAGAGAAACGGCACCGAGGTGGCCTTATAAAGGTAGGGGAGGAGGGGGTCGAGCTGGAATCGTTGCGGACGCGTGGCCGGAGCCACGGACGCGTGTGCGCGCGTTCGAGCTTGGAGGTACACGATGGGAAGGCACAGGGAGGAACCCACGGGGGTAGGAGGAGCCAAGGGGCACGGGGAGGAAGCAGCCGAGCGTCATTAAAGCCGTGTCGGCCATCGTTCGCCCGTGGGCACGCGGCGGGGAGCGCCGACAAGGAGGTTTCCGGAGGGGGAGAGGGGTCCAGCGAGGTGGCAACGACGAGGCAGAGCTGCTGGACATGGTCATGCGCGCGAAGTCGACGAGAGGAGAGAGGCTGAAGCACAAATGACGTCCTGGAGGCGCCACAACGAGCAGAGCGCGTGCACATTCTTGCCATCGTCGTAGTCACGACGTGAACCGGAGCATTCAATGTTGTCTGGCACCCAAAATGTTGTCTAGTTGATAGTCCTTCCAATATGGATCATTAATGAGGCTATGGGTTGATCTGGGGTACTGTGGTTAAACGGGAGTGATCGTTTGAAGTTTGCTGCGGCAAACTTGGCTGTGCACTGGTGATCAACAGAGAATTGATTGTAGCCAAAGTTGTTATCTGGGGTGATTAACTAAGGACTACAATCCTGGGGAGTTTCAGGAGAAATGGACCAAGGCTTAATATAGTTGCTTTGCAACTAAGCAAAATGGTCCAGAAAAGAGACCAAGATGATGCACTCGCATAGAGTATCAACTTGAGCTCAAATTTGGCAAGGCCTGATTATTCGGACATATGAAGATGCTATAAAAATTTCATACCAATTGCACATGCCAAAATGGTACTTGCTTCACAAACATCCTCATTGTCAAGAAACTTGGACTAATTCTAGAGAAATATGGGCTTGATGAATTGAGCCCAAAATTTGTTGGAGAGAGGTTTTAAGTTATGGATCTCTGGGAATTTAAGAAATGGTGAAGGGCCAGAAAATAGGAACGCGAAACAGAAGAGAACACAGAGATAGATCCTCTCTCGGAGGGGCTCCTGCCCCTCAGCTGCCATGGCAACCATGGACTAGAGGGGGAACTCACCTCCCATCTAGGGGGAGTCCAAGGAAGAATAAGAAGGAGGGGGGCTCTCTCCCCCTCTCTCCCGGTGGTGCCGGAGCGCCGTCGGGGAAATCATCGTGACGACGATCTACACCAACAACTTCGCCGCCGTCAACACCAACTTTCTCCCCCTCTATGCAGCGGTGTAACACCTCTTTTCCCCGTTATAATGTCTACTTAAAAATGGTGCTCAAAGCTATATATTATTTCCCAATGATCTATGGCTATCTTATGATGTTTGAGTAGATCTGTTTTGTCCTATGAGCTAATCGTGATCTTGGTTGGTATGAGTGTATATTATATTATGGTGCTGTCCTAGGGTGCCCTCCGTCTCGTGCAAATGCGAGGGATCCCCGCTGTAGGGTGTTGCAATATGTTCATGATTCGCTTATTGTCGGTTGCCGGAGTGAGAGAAGCCAGAACACGGATAAGTGGGTTGTTGCGTATGGGAGTAAAGAGGACTTGATATTTTAGGCTATGGTTGGGATTTACCTTAAAGATCTTTAGTAGTTGCGGACGCTTGCTAGAGTTCGAATCATAAGTGCATATGATCCAAGTAGAAAAAGTATGTTAGCTCATGCCTCTCCCTCATATAAAATTGCATGAATGATTACTGGTCCAGTTATCGATTTCCTAGGGACAAATGACTTTCTTGTTGACAAAATCTATCCACTTTTATTATCTTGCAATTTATTTCTAGTTTTATTCTCACAAAGTACTCATAGTTTTATTCTTCCCAAATAGTTTCATACTTGTTTTCGGTAAAGCTAACGTCAAGTGTGCGTAGAGTTGTATCGGTGGTCGATAGAACTTGAGGGAATATTTATTCTACCTTTAGCTCCTCGTTGGGTTCAACACTCTTATTATCGAAAAAGGCTACAAAAGATCCCCTATAATTGTGGGTTATCAAGACCTTTTTCTGGCGCCGTTGGGGGAGCAATAGCGTGGGGTGAATATTCTCGTGTGTGCTTGTTTGCTTTATCACTAATTAGTTTTTATTTTCTGTTCTAAGTCATTCTCTATCTTTAGTTATGGATATGGAACAGAAAATACCAAAAAATTAGTTGTACTTGCTACTCAGGGAGATGGGGAACCTCCTAAAACCCTCAATGCTCGTTATGTGAAAAATATTAAAACTACTTTGATAATGGGAGACACGTTGGATCAACGTGAATACTTTAGGTGTCGGTGGGAACGACACCTATGGGATCACGAGGATCCCTTCTACGGTTGGCGGGCGCGGGGTTGTGCAAAGAGCGGGTCTAGTAGCTAGCACAGCGAATTTACCCAGGTTCGGGCCGCGGAGATGCGTAATACCCTAGTCCTGCTTTTGTGTATATCTGAGTGTTCTTGAGCTCTTGAACTAGCTACGGTGCGTGTCTAGTCCAAAAGATCCGAATCCTTCCTCAGTACGCCTCGGGCCTCCTTTTATAGTTAAAAGGGGTCACCACAGTGACACACATGAGGTGGAAAGGTATGTACAGTGTACGAGCTTATCGCCTGTCATTACAGGACAAAACGCATTAAATGTGCTACTTAGGTGTGCACTTGCTTTATCGGGGATGGTAATGAGGCCCGTCCCATCCGTCGCCGCTCCGCCTTGCTCCGACACGCGTCCAGGCCAACAAGGCATGCAGCGCCATGTAGGCTGGCAGGCTGCTGAGCTGGTGTGGTGGTAGGGTCTTCACGAATATCTGCATGGCACCACACAGGTGCTTGACTAGTTTGATTAGGAGCCACATACTGCCACGTGGGTACTTGCTTTAGTTGGTGGGTCAGCCGCTGAGCTGGGGCAACAAGGCCTTGCCGCGGTCTTGTGGATATTCCCGGCAAGAGTCTTGCCGGGGCCCTGTGAGTGCCCTCGGCAAGAGCCTTGCCGGGGCCTCGTGGGCATCCTTGGCAAGGAGCCTCGTGATTGTCTTGCCTTCTGGTTCTCATCTGGGCTTCGTAGGCTCTTTGTCTTCACAAAGATTTGCATGCCACCATGCAGGCGCTTCCCGAGCCTTGGTTCCAACGTTGTCGATGGTGTCGGAACTCTAAGGCTTCAAGGGTGGCTGTGATGCTGGCGTTCGGTGAGCTGCCCCGGCAAGACTCTTGTCGGGGTTGCGTAGGCCGCCCCGGCAAGGGTCTTGCCGGGGGAAAGCCCATCTTGTTGCTTGACCTTCTTGCGCCTCTGTCTTGACGCTGCTCTGGTAGTCTTGTATTTCTGCTTCCTTCCTCGACCCCGCTAAGTATGGCCGTGGGTGCAGCTCTAACTGCCCTTGCACAAGTAAAGGGGTACAAGATAGGACGCCTACTTTTGTACACCGACAGGAGCCCCCAGGTCTGGGCCACATAAGCACGACGCGTTGTTTGGCTAGGCCCAAAACAGCGCGCGGGCAGGCAGGGCCGAGTTTCTACCATAGTAGCTTTCCATGCTAGTTGCGCTTCCCCACGACCCGCTTTGAATGCGTGACATGGGGGTCGTGCGTGGAATGACTGCAGCATGCTTGCGTCATCCCGTGGTGAATAGTAAAGAGGCGGCTTGCGTGTCCCTTTAAAACTGTAGGGGCTGCTGCTCATTTACTCTTTCTACCTTGGAACCGTCGTTCCACGTTTCCCACTATGCCTGCCCCTTGCGCCACGTACGCCGCATGCACGGCGTGGGGTAGGTAACAGACGCACGGGATGCGGGAAGGCGCGCGATGGCCGATACTCATGCGCCTTCGATTGGGTGGGGAGGGCGGTCGATGGCTTTTCTCGTTGCCACTTAATGAGCCGGATCTGAACGGGCTCTTCAGAGGCGTAGGGCTAGTCTTTTAGCCGTCCCCGCTCAGCTATAAAAAGGGAACTGAGGAAGAGGAAGAGAAGTATCTCCCCACGCCTTCCCTTCGTCTCCATTCTCCATCCACCGTCATGGTGAGAGGGCGTGGCCGCGGCCGTTCTTCCATGGAGGCGACCAGATCCTCCTCTCGCCAGAGAGCTGCGGCGGCCAAGGAAGAGCCAGACACTCAAGGCGAAGGCCACGCTCGAGGTGGGGGTGCCGGACAGGGCCGTGGTCGACGAGGCGGCCGAGCCAGAGGTGGTTGAGGCAGAGGTGGGCGTGGAAGGGGGACGCCTACGTTGTCTCCATATCCATCACCGTCTCCCCCACCATCTCCTCCTGCTTCGTCAAGCAGTCATGTTGGAGACACGACGCTGGAGTTTATCCTGTAGCTGCATGGCCCACCGCGCAGACGCCTTCGCCTTCCCAAGGCGTTCGCGAGGGTGCTGGAGGTCGACCGGCCACCGAGGCTGAGGCTTCACATGAAGGGGTGTTGCCATGGCGACATGTGGGTGAACACAAGGTTCCCCGCCCCCCATGTGATGCTCCTTCGTCTGGGTTGGAAAACCTTCGCTCGTGCCCATTGCTTGATGGATGGGCACGTCCTCTACTTCAGGCTAGCGGAGAGCGATTTGCTCTCCGTCAAGGTCTTCGGGCGCTCGGGACATAAGCTAGGGTGTTGTGTGGAGAGCTCGACCGATGATGAAAGCTCCTCCTCGGGCGAGAGCGACGAGGAGGACAGCGACAACGATGACAAGGGTAGCGGGCGGGAGGATGACGGGTCTGACTAGGCATCGGACACAACGTCCCTGGGCGACGCCGGCAGCGCCACCATCTGCATCGCCAGCTCCTTGAAATTCTCGGGGTAGCCGCCTTGGGCGGCTGGCGTTGGAAGGCGGGAGAAGACGAAGAAGGAGGGTGGCGGGCCGTCAAGTCGAAGTAAGCGGGCACCGACGCCTTCATCGCGTATTGCCGGCCCACTGCCTCATCTTTCGGCTCTTCTTCCGGCACCATCATCACTAGCCCTCTTCCGGACGACTACCGGGATGTTCTCTTGGTGTCTTCTGCTACTCGTACCTCGCCTAGGCACTCCTTTTGCCCTTCTACCGTCTTGTTCCATTTCCTGAGGAGAGGGACAAGAAAGGGATTACGGGCATCTTATCTCTTTTTAGTTTTTAAGCCTACGGGCTTTAGTAAGATTTAAACCTTGTAACCCCCTTGCTCGTGTATGCATTCCATATGAATTGTACTTGTTGACAACGTATTAATGAAGAGAAGGGTATTTGCCGGGTTTCTTTTGTGTGTGGGCGAGGCCCACACCAAGGAACGAATCCTTGTTATCTTAAGATAAACATTGTAACCCGGCAACAGACCTTGCCGTCCTCCTGCTCTATAGCTCGACTACACTCACGCCCTTGGCGGAGGTAGGGGCAATGTAGGATTAGGCCCTTCGCTCGTTCCCTTCCCACCGCACTACGACCAAGTTCTGGCCCAAAGTAAGGTTTTTGGACACGGGAAAGAGGGAGCAAGATGGTATAAGAGTGAGCGAAGTCTCGTATGTTCAAGTTTCATACGGAAGCATAGAGTGGGGGATGAAAGACTTATCTGATTCTGCAGCCCCAGGCAACCTTGCCTTGCCATGGTCGGATCTTTGGATCTGCAGCCCCCGGCAACCTTGGCTTGCCGGGGTCAGAGCGTCGGCCTGTTCTCTTTCTTCCAAACAGCTCAGCAGAAATGTCCATGCACCCTGCGAACCAAAAAAAGACGGAAAGGAACAGAGAGACGGACACTCGACCTCTATGCTAAGGGTTAGTCGCTGCTAAGCACTATCAACCCTAACAGAGAGAGAGAGACTCGACCTAGAATGCATGCTAAAACTTAGGGCGCCAGTGCTTCATTTATTTATGCTCAGGGTCTGCGCCTGGCTTTGTACAAAGGGTCACATGCCTTACCGGCAAGACTTGTACAAAAAGTGGTCTGCCGGGGAGCCCGGCAACCGCGCCTTACGGGTAAAACTTGCGAAGACGTTCGATGTTCTAGGAGTTGCTCACTGGAATACCATCTTCGGTCTCCAGGCAGACTGCGTCGGGTCTGGTGACTCGTATTACTCGATAAGGGCCTTCTCACTTCAGCGTCAACTTGTTGGAATTCTTGGCCGACTGAACGCGCCGAAGAACAAGGTCGCCTTCCTCAAAGCTTCGGGAATGAACCTTGCGGCTATGGTAGCGGCGCAAGGCTTGCTGGTAGCAAGCTGCTCGCACAGCCCCCCGAAGACGATCTTCCTCGAGGAGCGTTGCGTCATCTTGCCACAATTGCTCTTGCTCAAGCTCATCATAAGCAAGCACTCGGGGTGACCCGTATGTGAGTTCTGTGGGGAGAACAGCTTCTGCCCCGCAAACGAGGGGGAAGGGTGTCTGGCCGGTGGCTCGATTTGGTGTCGTTCTGATTGACCAAAGAACCGCTGGCAATTCATCAATCCAGTGTCTTCCGCACTTGTGTAGTTTGTCAAAAGTCTTTGTCCGGAGGCCTGACAGTACTTCCGCATTCGCCCCCTCTGCCTGGCTGTTGCTCCGTGGATGTGCAACAGAAGCAAAACAGACCTTGCTGTCGAGGTCTTGAATGTACTACATGAAGGTGCGGCTTGTGAACTGCGTGTCGTTGTCGGTGATGAATCTGTTCGGCACACCAAAACGGCAGACTAGCCCTTTGAAGAATTTGACGGCTGATTGTGCTGTCACCTTTCTCACTGCTTCCACCTCCGGCCACTTTGTGAACTTGTCGATTGCAACGTACAAGTACTCAAAGCCCCCGACAGCACGGGGAAAGGGGCCCAGTATGTCGAGCCCCCAGACCGAGAATGGCCAGGAAAGAGGGATTGTTTGGAGAGCTTGAGCTGGTGGATGAAGCTTCTTCGAATGGAACTGACACGCTTCGCACTTGGTTACTAGTGCCGTTGCATCCTAGAGGGCAGTGGGCCAGAAGAAACCTTGCCGGAATGCCTTGCCGACAAGGGCTCTCGACCCTATGTGGGAGCCACATATGCCTCCATGTATCTCTGCCAACAACTCCAGTCCGTCCTCCCAGGGAATGCACTTCAATTTCACGTTGTTTGGTCTTTTTCTATACAGAACGTCGTCAACGAACTGATACACGGCAGACCGACGGGCTACTTTCTCCGCTTCTTCCTGCTCCTCAGGGAGCTCCCCTGTTTGGAGAAATCGAATGGTATGCTGTGCCCATGCCGGAGCCTGAGGCTCGACGGCAAGGACTAAAGGCATCTCTTCTGCCATGGGAGCGGCTGTCTCCATGGCCAGGGGTTGGCGCCCTGCCTGAGTCCGTCGCCCCATGGCAGGCTTAGTGTCCTCGGCAACATCTTTGCCGGCGGCTCCTGAGAGCTCGGCGGGAAAGTACTTGTCGGGGCCTGATTTCCTCCGCTTGTTCTGATCTGTCGATGGTTCAACGGATGGTTGAGTTAATCGAAGCACAAAGGTACCTGGTTCCGGAGGCAGTTTGAGGGCAGCGCGTTTCGACAAGTAGTCGGCGATGCCGTTCTCCGCTCGGGGAACATGCTCCGCTTGTATACCATCAAAACACTCCTCCAACTTCCTCACTTCATCTACGTATGCCTCCATCAACGGGCTCTGGTAATCCTTGTTAACTTGCTTGACGACAAGCTGTGAATCACCCCTGACGATGAGCTTCTTGATTCCGAGGTCTGCCACGATCCTGAGACCGGCAAGCAACCCATCGTACTCTGTAGTGTTATTTGTTGATCTCTCCCAGGGAAACTGCATCTGGACTACATACTTGAGGTGCTCTCCGGTGGGTGCGACAAGCAGCACACCGGCACCGGCGCCTTGCAATGAGAAGGCCCCATCAAAGTACATAATCAAGTTGCGACTTGTTTCCTTGCCGGGGAGAGTAGTCTCCTAATCTCTTCGTCGGGCGTTGAGGTCCATTCTGCAATGAACTCTGCCAAGACTCTACTCTGGATTGTCGAAGTACTTTCAAACTTCAAACCAAAGCTCGACAGTTCCAAGGCCCATTCCACAATCTTCCCGGTTGCATCTGGGTTATGCAAGATCCGTTGCAATGGGAGGCGGGTGACGACAGTGATCTCGAGTGCTTGGAAGTAATGACCCAGCTTCCTCGAGGCCATAAGGAGGCCGAATAGCAATTTCTGCACACCGGAGTACCTTGATCTAGCCCCCTGCAAGGGGGAGCTGACAAAGTAAACTGGGTGCTGCATCATATTCTTCTTCTGCACCACTTCATTTGGTTGCACCGCTTCTGCCCCAACGACGTCAGATTCTGTTGGGTGCCCTGCCTCGCCATCCGGCAGCTCTGCCGTTGCTACCACTTCCGCATCGACCTCCCTCTGCGCCACTAGTGCATCACTGACCACTTGATTTGTTGCCACTAGATATAGTAGCAACGGCTCTTGTGGTTTAGGTGCAACCAGTATTGGCATAGAGGAGAGGTATTTCTTCAAATCTTGCAGCGCTGCTTCAGCCTCTGGGGTCCATTCCATTGGGCCCGCCTCTTTCAAGATTTTGAAAAAGGGAAGGGCGCGCTCAGCAGACTTGGAGATAAACCTGCTCAAGGCACCGACACAGCCAGCAAGCCGACGCACATCCTTGACTCGCCTTAGCGCCTCAAGCTGCTCAATTGCTTTGATCTTGTCGGGGTTCGCCTCGATCCCGGGCTGTGACACAAAGAACCCGAGAAGCTTGCCGGATGGAACACCAAAGACGCACTTCTCAGGGTTCAGCTTGAGGTTGATGTTGCGCAAATTGGCAAATGTTTCTTCTAGGTCTTGTATGAGTGTTGCCCTGTCCTTGGTTTTGACCACTATGTCATCCATATAGGCTTCCATATTTCTATGTAGCTGAGGTTCAAAACCAATTTGGACTGCTCTTGCGAACGTTGAACCAGCCTCTTCAACCCGAAAGGCATTCATATAAAACAATACGTACCACATGGGGTGATAAACGCACCCGGTCTTCTCTTCATCTTCTCTTGTCATGAAAATCTGGTGGTATCCTGAGTAAGCGTCAAGGAATGACATCAAATCACACCCGGCCGTGGATTCCACAATCTGGTCGACGCGCGGTAAAGGTAAAGGATCCTTTGGACAAGCCTTATTGATGTCTGTGTAATCAATACACGGCCTCCACTTCCCATTCGCCTTGCGCACTACTACCGGATTGGGCAACCATGTTGGGTGGAGCACACCTCTGACCAGGCCTGCCGCTTTTACCACACTCGTGCTTCAGAGTAGCACCATGTTGAGTGCTTTTATATAGTTTAAAAACAAAAAAATAAGGAGGGGAACCTAAAACTTTTTTCAAAAAGAAAAGCGAAAGTGAGAAAGACGAGCATTGTTAAAATGGGAGCTAGCCTTGAACTTTGTTCATGCCCATGGAATCTTTGTGACCCTTGATTACAGAAACTTTTCAACAAAAATAATTATTCCCTTGTACAATTCCATTGTATTATAAAAATAATGTGCCAAGGTTTGCCTTTAGGATGTTTACAATGCTTGTTGGTTTGTACGGTGCAGGACAGAAACTTTGGCTGTAGTGTGCGATTTTTAATTTTTTTACTGGAATGTAAAATAGTTCTGATTATTTTTTCACTCTCTTTCTATACAAATTGTTTATTTTTCCTAATTTTTGCAGAATTTTTCAAGTATCATAAGTATGGTGAATGTTCAGATTGTTACAGACTGTTCTGTTTTAGACAGATTCTGTTTTTGATGCATAGTTTGCTTGTTTTGATGAAACTATCGATTTCTATCAGTGGATTAAGCCATGGAAAAGTTATATTACAGTAGCTACAATGCAAAAACAAAATATGAATTGGTTTGCAACAGTACTTAGAGTAGTGATTTGCTTTATTATACTAACGGATCTTACAGAGTTTTTTGTTGAAGTTTTGTGTGGATGAAGTGTTCGATGATCGAGAAGGTCTCGATATGAGGAAAAGAAGGAGAGGCAAGAGCTCAAGCTTGGGGATTCCCAAGGCACCCCGGAAGGCATCCCCTCTTTCTTCAACAAGTATCGGTATGTTTTCGGATACATTTTGTTCATGCGATATGTGCAATCTTGGATCGTCTTTTGCATTTAGTTTTCATTTTTCATTTATGCACCATGCTGGTATGAGATAGTCCTTGGTTGA
Source organism: Triticum aestivum (assembly GCF_018294505.1). Classification (NCBI taxonomy): domain Eukaryota; kingdom Viridiplantae; phylum Streptophyta; class Magnoliopsida; order Poales; family Poaceae; genus Triticum; species Triticum aestivum. Next base: position 356,168,047 of record NC_057814.1, read on the forward strand.
TTTATAGAATTCTCATTGCACTTCACTTACATTCTTTGAGTATGGCTATATAGAATGCTTCATGTGCTTCACTTATATCATTTGAAGTTTGGATTGCCTGTTTCTCTTCACATAGAAAACCGCCATTTATAGAATGCCTTTTGCTTCACTTATATTTGTTAGAGCTTGGGCATATCTTTTGTAGAAAGAATTAGACTCTCTTGCTTCACTTATATCTATTTAGAGAGATGACAGGAACTGGTCATTCACATGGTTAGTCATAAAATCCTACATAAAACTTGTAGATCACTGAATATGATATGTTTGATTCCTTGCAATAGTTTTGCGATATAAAGATGGTGATATTAGAGTCATGCTAGTGGGTAGTTGTGGATTAGTAGAAATACTTGTGTTGAGGTTTGTGATTCCTGTAGCGTGCACGTATGGTGAACCGTTAAGTAACGAAGTCAGAGCATGATTTATTTATTGATTGTCTTCCTTATGAGTGGCGGTCGGGGACGAGCGATGGTCTTTTCCTACCAATCTATCCCCCTAGGGGCATGCGTAGTAGTACTTTGCTTCGAGGTCTAATAAACTTTTGCAATATGTACATGAGTTCTTTATGACTAATGTGAGTCCATGGATTATACGTAGTCTCACCTTTCCATCATTGCTAGCCTCTTCGGTAGCATGCATTGCCCTTTCTCACCTCGAGAGTTGGTGCAAACTTCGCCGGTGCATCCAAACCCCGTGATACGATACGCTCTATCACACATAAGCCTCATTATATATTCCTCAAAACAGCCACCATACCTAGCTATTATGGCATTTCCATAGCCATTCCGAGATATATTGCCATGCAACTTCCATCATCATCATATACATGACTTGAGCATTTATCGTCATATTGCTTTGCATGATCGTAAGATAGCTAGCATAATGTTTTCATGGCTTGTCCTTTTTTGATGTCATTAGTACGCTAGATCATTGCACATCCCGGTACACCGCCAGAGGCATTCATATAGAGTCATATCTTTGTTCTAGTATCGACTTGTAATATTGAGTTGTAAGTAAATAAAAGTGTGATGATCATCATTATTAGAGCATTGCCCAATTGAGGAAAGGATGATGGAGACTATGATTCCCCCACAAGTCGGGATGAGACTCCGGACGAAAAAAAGAGAAAGGCCAAAAACAGAGAAGGCCCAAAAAAAGAAAAAGAAAAAAGGGGCAATGTTACTATCCTTTTACCACACTTGTGCTTCAGAGTAGAACCATGTTGAGTGCTTTTATATAGTTTAAAAACAAAAAAATATAGAGGGGAACCTAAAACTTTTTCAAAAAGAAAAGCGAAAGTGAGAAAGACGAGCATTGTTAAAATGGGATCTAGCCTTGAACTTTGTTCATGCCCATGAAAACATTGTGACCCTTGATTACAGAAACTTTTCAACAAAAATAATTATCCCCTTGTACAACTCCATTGTATTATAAAAATAATGTGCCAAGGTTTGCCTTTAGGATATTTACAATGCTTGTTGGTTTGTACGGTGCAGGACAGAAATTTTGGCTGTAGTGCGCGATTTTTAATTTTAAACTGGAACTTAAAAAATTTCTGATTCTTCTAGCACTGTCTTTATATAATTTTTTTTATTTTTCCTAATTTTTGCAGAATTTTTCAAGTATCATAATTATGGTGAATGTTTTAGACAGATTCTGTTTTTGATGCATAGTTTGCTTGTTTTGATGAAACTATCAATTTCTATCAGTGAATTAAGCCATGGAGAAGTTATATTACAGTAGCTACAATGCAAAAAAAATAAGAATTGGTTTGCAACAGTACTTAGAGTAGTGATTTGCTTTATTATACTAACGGATCTTACCGAGTTTTCTGTTGAAGTTTTGTGTGGATGAAGTGTTCGATGATCGAGAAGGTCTCGGTATTAGGAAAAGAAGGAGAGGCAAGATCTCAAGCTTGGGGATTCCCAAGTCACCCCAAGTAATAATTCAAGGAGACTCAACCGTCTAAGCTTGGGGATGCCCCGGAAGGCATCCCCTCTTTCTTCAACAAGTATCGGTATGTTTTCGGATACGTTTCGTTCATGTGATATGTGCAATCTTGGATCGTCTTTTGCATTTAGTTTTAATTTTTCTTTTATGAACCATGCTGGTATGAGATAGTCCTTGGTCGTTTATAGAATTCTCATTGCACTTCACGTATATTCTTTGAGTAAGGCTTTATAGAATGCTTCATGTGCTTCACTTATATCATTTGAAGTTTGGATTGCCTGTTTCTCTTCACATAGAAAACCGCCATTTGTACAATGCTCTTTTGCTTCACTTATATTTGTTAGAGCCTGGGCATATCTTTTGTAGAAAGAATTAAACTCTCTCGCTTCACTTATATCTATTTAGAGAGATGACAGGAACTGGTCATTCACATGGTTAGTCATAAAATCCTACATAAAACTTGTAGATCACTGAATATGATATGTTTAATTCCTTGCAATAGTTTTGCGATATAAAGATGGTGATATTAGAGTCATGTTAGTGGGTAGTTGTCGATTAGTAGAAATACTTGTGTTGAGGTTTGTGATTCCCGTAGCATGCACGTATGGTGAACCGTTGTGTAACGAATTCGGAGCATGATTTATTTATTGGTTGTCTTCCTTATGAGTGGTAGTCGGGGACGAGCGATGGTCTTTTCCTACCAATCTATCCCCTTAGGGGCATGCGTAGTAGTATTTTTCTTCGAGGGCTAATAAACTTTTGCAATAAGTATATGAGTTCTTTATAACTAACGTGAGTCCATGGATTATACGCACTCTCACCTTTCCATCATTGCTAGCCTTTTCGGTACCGTGCATTGCCCTTTCTCACCTCGAGAATTGGTGCAAACTTCCCCGGTGCATCCAAACCCCGTGATACGATATGCTCTATCACACATAAGCCTCATTATATCTTCCTCAAAACAGCCACCATACCTACCTATTATGGCATTTCCATAGGCATTCCGAGATATATTGCCATGCAACTTCCATCATCATCATATACATGACTTGAGCATTTATCGTCATATTGCTTTGCATGATCGTAAGATAGCTTGCATGATGTTTTCATGGCTTGTCTGTTTTTTGATGTCATTGCTACGCTAGATCATTGCACATCCCGGTACACCGCCGGAGGCATTCATATAGAGTCATATCTTTGTTCTAGTATCGAGCTGTAATATTGAGTTGTAAGTAAATAAAAGTGTGATGATCATAATTATTAGAGCATTGCCCAAGTGAGCAAAGGATGATGGAGGCTATGATTCCCCCACAAGTCGGGATGAGACTCCGGACGAAAAAAGAAGAGAAAGGCCAAAAAAAAGAGAAGGCCCAGAAAAAGACAAAGAAAAAAAGGGTGCAATGTTACTATCCATGTTGAGTGCTTTTATATAGTTTAAAAACAAAAAAATAAAGAGGGGATCCTAAAACTTTTTCAAAAAGAAAAGCGAAAGTGAGAAAGACGAGCATTGTTAAAATGGGATCTAGCCTTGAACTTTGTTCATGCCCATGAAAACTTTGTGACCCTTGATTACAGAAACTTTTCAACAAAAATAATTATCCCCTTGTACAATTCCATTGTATTATAAAAATAATGTGCCAAGGTTTGCCTTTAGGATATTTACAATGCTTGTTGGTTTGTACGGTGTAGGACAGAAACTTTGGTTATAGTGCACGATTTTTAATTTTTTACTGGCACGTAAAACGGTTCTGATTCTTCTTGCACTGTCTTCATATACAAATTTTTTATTTTCCCTAATTTTTGCAGAATTTTTCATGTATCATAATTATGGTGAATTTTCAGATTGTTACAGACTGTTCTGTTTTAGACAGATTCTGTTTTTGATGCATAGTTTGCTTGTTTTGATGAAACTATCAATTTCTATCAGTGCATTAAGCCATGGAAAAGATATATTACAGTAGCTACAATGCAAAAACAAAGTATGAAATGGTTTGCAACAGTTCTTAGAGTAGTGATTTGCTTTATTATACCAACGGATCTTACCGAGTTTTCTGTTGAAGTTTTGTGTGGATGAAGTGTTCGATGATCGAGAAGGTCTCGGTATGAGGAAAAGAAGGAGAGGAAAGATCTCAAACTTGGGGATTCCCAAGTCACCCCAAGTAAATATTCAAGGAGACTCAAGCGTCTAAGCTTGGGGATGCCCCGGAAGGCATCCCCTCTTTCTTCAACAAGTATCGGTATGTTCTCGGATACGTTTCGTTCATGCGATATGTGCAATCTTGGATCGTCTTCATTTTTCTTTTATGCACCATGCTGGTATGAGATGGTCCTTGGTTGATTTATAGAATTATCATTGCACTTCACTTATATTCTTTGAGTATGGCTTTATAGAATGCTTCATGTGCTTCACTTATATCATTTGAAGTTTGGATTGCCTGTTTCTCTTCACATAGAAAACCGCCATTTGTAGAATGCTCTTTTGCTTCACTTATATTTGTTAGAGCTTGGGCATATATTTTGTAGAAAGAATTAAACTCTCTCGCTTCACTTATATCTATTTAGAGAGATGACAAGAACTGGTCATTCACATGGTTAGTCATAAAATCCCACATAAAACTTGTAGATCACTGAATATGATATGTTTAATTCCTTGCAATAGTTTTGTGATATAAATATGGTGATATTAGAGTCATGTTAGTGGGTAGTTGTCGATTAGTAGAAATACTTGTGTTGAGGTTTGTGATTCCCGTAGCATGCACGTATGGTGAACCGTTATGTAACAAAGTCGGAGCATGATTTATTTATTGGTTGTCTTCCTTATGAGTGGCAGTCGGGGACGAGCGATGGTCTATTCCTACCAATCTATCCCCCTAGGGGCATGCATAGTAGTACTTTTCTTCAAGGGCTAATAAACTTTTGCAATAAGTATATGCGTTCTTTATGACTAACGTGAGTCCATGGATTATACGCACTCTCACCTTTCCATCATTGCTAGCCTTTTCGGTACCGTGCATTGCCCTTTCTCACCTCGAGAGTTGGTGCAAACTTCATTGGTGCATCCAAACCGCGTGATACGATACGCTCTATCACACATAAGCCTCATTATATCTTCCTCAAAACAGCCACCATACTTACCTATTATGGCATTTCCATACCCATTCCGAGATATATTGCCATGCAACTTCCATCATCATCATATACATGACTTGAGCATTTATCGTCATATTGCTTTGCATGATCGTAAGATAGCTAGCATGATGTTTTCATGGCTTGTCCGTTTTTTGATGTCATTGCTACGCTAGATCATTGCACATCCCGGTACACCGCCGGAGGCATTCATATAGAGTCATATCTTTGTTCTAGTATCGAGTTGTAATTTTGAGTTGTAAGTAAATAAAAGTGTGATGATCATCATTATTAGAGCATTGCCCCAGTGAGGAAAGGATGATGGAGACTATGATCCCCCCACAAGTCGGGATGAGACTCCGGACGAAAAAAAAGAAAGGCCAAAAAAAAGAGAAGGCCCAAAAAAAGAAAAAGAAAAAAAGGGGGCAATGTTACTATCCTTTTACCAAACTTGTGCTTCAGAGTAGCACCATGTTGAGTGCTTTTATATAGTTTAAAAAAAAATACGGGAACCTAAAACTTTTTCAAAAAGAAAAGCGAAAGTGAGAAAGACGAGCATTGTTAAAATGGGATCTAGCCTTGAACTTTGTTAATGCCCATGAAAACTTTGTGACCCTTGATTACAGAAACTTTTCAACAAAAATAATTATCCCCTTGTACAATTCCATTGTATTATAAAAATAATGTGCCAAGGATTGCCTTTAGGATGTTTACAATGCTTGTTGGTTTGTGCGGTGCGGGACAGAAACTTTGGCTGTAGTGCATAATTTTTAGTTTTTTACTAGAACGTAAAATGGTTCTGATACTTCCTGCACTGTCTTTATATAATTTTTTTTATTTTTCCTAATTTTTGCAGAATTTTTCAAGTATCATAATTATGGTGAATGTTCAGATTGTTACAGAATGTTCTATTTTAGACAGATTCTGTTTTTGATGCATAGTTTGCTTGTTTGGATGAAACTATCAATTTCTATCAGTGGATTAAGCCATGGAAAAGTTATATTACAGTAGCTAAAATGCAAAAACAAAATATGAATTGGTTTGCAACACTACTTAGAGTAGTGATTTGCTTTATTATACTAACGTATCTTACCGAGTTTTCTGTTGAAGTTTTGTGTGGATGAAGTGTTCGATGATCGAGAAGGTCTCGGTATGAGGAAAAGAAGGAGAGGCAAGATCTCAAACTTGGGGATTCCCAAGTCACCCCAAGTAAATATTCAAGGAGACTCAAGCGTCTAAGCTTGGGGATGCCCCGGAAGGCATCCCCTCTTTCTTCAACAAGTATCGGTATGTTTTCGGATACGTTTCGTTCATGCGATATGTGCAATCTTGGCGCATCTTTTGCATTTAGTTATCATTTTTCTTTTATGCACCATGGTGGTATGAGATAGTCCATGGTTGATTTATAGAATTCTCATTGCACTTCACTTATATTCTTTGAGTATGGCTTTATAGAATGCTTCATGTGCTCCACTTATATCATTTGAAGTTTGGATTGCCTGTTTCTCTTCACAAAGAAAACCGCCATTTGTAGAAAGCTCTTTTGCTTCACTTATATTTGTTAGAGCTTGGGCATATCTTTTGTAGAAAGAATTAAACTCTCTTGCTTCACTTATATCTATTTAGAGAGATGACAGGACCTGGTCATTCACATGGTTAGTCATAAAATCCTAGATAAAACTTGTAGATCACTGAATATGATATGTTTGATTCCTTGCAATAGTTTTGCGATATAAAGATGGTGATATTAGAGTCATGCTAGTGGGTAGTTGTGGATTAGTAGAAATACTTGTGTTGAGGTTTGTGATTCCCGTAGCATGCACGTATGGTGAACCATTATGTAACGAAGTCCGAGCATGATTTATTTATTGATTGTCTTCCTTATGAGTGGCGGTCGGGGACGAGCGATGGTCTTTTCCTACCAATCTATCTCCCTAGGGGCATGCGTAGTAGTACTTTTCTTCGAGGGCTAATAAACTTTTGCAATAAGTATATAAGTTCTTTATGACTAACGTGAGTCCATGGATTATACGCACTCTCACCTTTCCATCATTGCTAGCCTCTTTGGTACCGTGCATTGCCCTTTCTCACCTCGAGAGTTGGTGCAAACTTCGCCGGTGCATCCAAACCCCGTGATACGATACGCTCTATCACACATAAGCCTCATTATATCTTCCTCAAAATAGCCACCATACCTACCTATTATGGCATTTCCATAGCCATTCCGAGATATATTGCCATGCAACTTCCATCATCATCATATACATGACTTGAGCATTTATCATCATATTGCTTTGCATGATCGTAAGATAGCTAGCATGATGTTTTCATGGCTTGTCCGTTTTTTAATGTCATTGCTACGCTAGATCATTGCACATCCCGGTACACCGCCGGAGGCATTCATATAGAGTCATATCTTTGTTCTAGTATCAAGTTGTAATATTGAGTTGTAAGTAAATAAAAGTGTGATGATCATCATTATTAGAGCATTCCCCAAGTGAGGAAAGGATGATGGAGACTATGATTCCCCCACAATTTGGGATGAGACTCCGGACGAAAAAAAGAGAAAGGCCAAAAAAAGTGAAGGCCCAAAAAAAGAAAAAGAAAAAAAGGGGGCAATGTTACTATCCACTTACCACACTTGTGCTTAAGAGTAGCACCATGTTGAGTGCTTTTATATAGTTTAAAAACAAAAAAATAAATAGGGGAACCTAAAACTTTTTCAAAAATAAAAAGGAAAGTGAGAAAGACGAGCATTGTTAAAATGGGAGCTAGACTTGAACTTTGTTCATGCCGATGGAAACTTTGTGACCCTTGATTACAGAAACTTTTCAACAAAAATATTTATCCCCTTGTACAATTCCATTGTATTATAAAAATAATGTGCCACGGCTTGCCTTTAGGATGTTTACAATGTTGTTGGTTTGTACGGTGCAGGGCAGAAACTTTGGCTGTAGTGCACGATTTGTAATTTTTTACTGGAACGTCAAACGGTTCGGATTCTTTTCGCAGTATCTTTCTACAGAAATTGTTTATTTTTCCTAATTTTAGCTGAATTTTTCAAGTATCATAAGTATGGTGAATGTTCAGATTGTTACAGACTGTTCTGTTTTAGACAGATTCTGTTTTTGATGCATAGTTTGCTTGTTGATGAAACTATCAATTTCTATCAGTGGATTAAGCCATGGAAAAGTTATATTACAGTAGCTACAATGCAAAAACAAAATATGAATTGGTTTGCAACACTACTTAGAGTAGTGATTTGCTTTATTATACTAACGGATCTTACCGAGTTTTCTGTTGGAGTTTTGAGTGGATGAAGTGTTCGATGATCGAGAAGGACTCGCATTGAGGAAAAGAAGGAGAGGCAGGAGCTCAAGCTTGGGGATTCCCAAGGCACCCCAAGTAAATATTCAAGGAGACTCAAGCGTCTAAGTGTAACATCCCAAATTTTCAATTTGGTATGTTATACATAGATCATCATTGCATATCATGTTTTATTGCATTTTGACAAATCCTCGATAAATCCTAAGCAACTCAAGGACCCTCGGAGAGACTTGGGGATTTTTCTCGAATTTTCATATTTGATTGTCATCAAATGTTAAGACGAGGATTTTGGTTTTAATTATTGTTTTCTACGGAAAAATATTTCATTTTAAAAATAAACGAGAGGAGAAAAAATGACTTCTCCAAAACAATTGAAATACTGGAGGAAAAATGTTAAAATCATTTATTGGAATTTATTTGGATTTTATTGCAATTTTTATTGCATTAAAAATATTGCATGTTTTCAAAATATTTATTTTGTGTTAAAAAATGTTCACCCTATTCTAGATTTTCGAACTAGACGGGGAAAATTTATTTTATATTTTTCTGACTTTTATTTATTTTTCTGTGAATTATTTTCCGTGATACATTTAAAAAAAAACAGCGCGCGCCCGCTGGGCCGAGCCCAGCCGAGCGCCAGGCCGCCGGCCCACCCCGTCGCCCTCTCCTTCCTCCGCACGGGAGAGCGCCGCCGCCGTGTCCATGGTGGACACGGGAGTCCGACCCCGCCGGAGCTCGCCCCCTCCTCCAAGCTTGCTCCCCCCTCTTTATATACCCCT
>NC_057814.1:356177382-356185496 GCF_018294505.1 Triticum aestivum
GGAGCCCCGCCGAAACCCCCGCCCCGACGAGGTACTGCCTGCCCCGTTCAACGCCGGTTTTGTTTAAAAAACCCTTCGTTTAAAAAAAAATCCTAGATCGTTTTTTTTTCGGTTTTATTATTTTGCGAGCGTTTACCGAACCGTTCGTTTTAACGAACGCGTTCGTCGGTTTTTCTCTGTTAACGAACGTCAGTTCTTTAACCGTTCGTCTGTTTTTCTTTTTCGCCGGATTTTTCTACGATTATCTCAGATTCGATTTCTGATCGAATCTTCGTTTCTGTTTAACTTCTCTCTCGTTTATCGGAATCAGGCGATTCAAGCGCCTAGAGTTTCGTCTCGAAATTCTCTTTCCGTTTAACCTACTCAAACAAGTTTTTGCTACAGTACAATTTGACCTAGATCCAGATTAGTAAACGAAGCTTCTTTCTTTCGCCGTTTGACTTTCGTTGTTTCTTTCGAGTTGATTCTTTTTGCAAACCGGAGTTCTTAAGTTGAACTTTCTGGTTGGATCTTTCATTCGAGTTTTACCTGTGCATTAGATGGGTACTGATTTTATGTTTGTTTGTTTGCGATAGAGTACCCGGAGTGTGCCGCTTGTTACTTCGAATCGCTAGGTTTTGCGGATCATCAGCAAGGCAAGTAACACTTTGATCATACTTTCCATACCCAGTTTTATTGCATTAGATCTATTCCTCAAACAATTTCATGATTAGGATCTGATTAAATTGTGGGAGCTGGGAAGTAGTTGAGGTAGTACCTATTACCTGTTTTCTTATCAAACCCTTGGGAGTTACTTCTACGTTGCTTTTATTATTGCCATGCTATGCTCGTAGATGTGGATTGGGTTTGAGAGATATTCATGACAGATGTGAGATGTTTATTAATGGTTCAACTTAAGGTGGCAACTAAAACTCACATCCGGGTGGATTGAGGCACCTGGAGAACCCAGTGTTGTCTGATTTTATAAGGTCCGCCACCCAGGCTCAAATGGATCATAAGATTATTCATGCTAGAAACTTCCGTGTGCAGCCACAAGCTATTATGGGCTCTAGCATAGTTGAGTAGGTTACATGATCTCTTGAAGAGGTGGGCTAGCAGATGTAGGGGAAAGTAGGTGTACCGGTCCACCCGGAGTAAAGAGTGATTGTTCCTGAAAGACTGTGTCTCGGTCATCCGTTTCTCAAACATCATGCAGTGCGAGAATCAAGCGGAGGCGATCGAGTCTTGTGGGGAAAAGTGCGCAAACCTCTGCAGAGTGTACAAACTAATCATGGTTAGCCGTGTCCCCGGTTATGGACAACTTGAGTATCTAGTACCTGGATTATCATTTGAATCTCATCACCATGTTACTTTTAATTAATTTTGTTGGGTTAATGATGACACTTAATTGGGATTGAGTTGGAGGTACCTTCTCAATGTTTAACAACCACCATGATAGTTAAATAAAATTTATTCCTTTGTAGTAGGAAAAAATTGGCTTTTCGCAAAACTTTAACCATAGAGCTTTCCACCAGCCATATATGCATGTAGTATAGCATTATTGTTGTTCATTACTCTTTATGTGTTACTTTGCCAGCATATTCTATGTGCTGACCCGTTCTCGGGCTGCAACGTTTCATGTTGCAGACTTTTCAGACGACGAGTAAGGTGCCTTAGGTCGTGGTCTTATACTCAGTGATGCCACTGGAGTTGATGAACTCACTTATCTTCCAAGTCTTCCGCTGTTATCGTTATTAGATGGCCTTAAGCCATGTTTATCATACTTAATCTCTTCGGAGATATTCGATGTAATAAGTGTGTGATTGCTACTCTGTTATAAATCCTCCATTTGTACTGTGCGTGTCAGCATTACCGATCCAGGGATGACACTGGTGCACAGCAGCACAGACCATTTGAGGTCTGGTTGCTACAAAGTTGGTATCAGAGCACACGCTGACTGTAGGACACGACCACTAAGCTTAAGCCCTAGAAAGCTTCTCTCTTCTCATTTCTGACCCCTCTCCACTTTCTACTCTTTTAGGAATGGCGGATGCAAGGAGCAAGTTCATGCAACCAGATGAAGACACGCCGTTTGGACGACACTTGAAGGAAGTCACCAAGTACTTGAACATAGGAATACCAAGCATCACCGGAACCTGCAACGCCATGTTACCTGAAGAGGAGAGCTGGGAGATTCAAGTTCTCATTACAGGAAGGACGTTTGTGCCAGTTACTGAACCCATAAGATTGGTTTTCGAAGCACCAACCTGGAGTTTAGGGAAGAGCATGGCCGCACACATCGCCATGGGACGCATTGGAGAAGTCTACCACCAGGAGCTTAAGGATACAATTTACCAAATTTGTGGACGTCGAGACGCGCAATGGGAGATGATCAGAAGCAAGAAGGATGGATCAATCGCAGCTTTCATCCAGGAGCAGAACCAACATATTCGTCGCCAGGAGAACCAGATGTGCACAGACAAGGAAGAACTGAAGAAGGCATTAACCAAGATCAAAGAGCTCCAAGAAGAACTCAAGGCTACACGCGAGGATTATTTGGAGGAAATCAACGCACTAGTAGGGAAGAATGACGACCTGGAGAAGAAGATTGGAGTATTTATGGGAAATCCAGTGCCAAAAGTAGAAGTCGATGAATGCACTTGTCCGGATAACTACATCATCATTGACGACACCGACTCGGAACCAAGTAAAGATGACTTTGTTGATGAAGCTGGAGCAGACATCATGGAGTCTTCAACGGATCAGAATTTCTAGTAGACCACCATATCAGTAGTAGTTTTCCCCCATTTAATAGTATAGTTCAAGCACTTTGTAACGCTAGTTAGATCGATTGTTTTGCCTTGTTTGAATTGATTGAGTGATATTGATTGTATTTGTCTCATGAGCATATGGGTAGTGTTTTCTCTCTAGACCTCATTCTATTCTTAACTCTCATCTTTTCTAAACCTATCAGATGCCTCCGAGACGCGACACCAGATTTGTTTTCCCGCCAGAGATCACCCAGTTGATTCAGCAACAGAATGCCCTGATGCAAGTGTTAGTGCAGAACCAAGGCAACAACAACAACAACAACCCACCTCCACCACCACCTGTTGATCACTTAGCCCGTTTCTTAAGGCTAAAACCGCCGGTGTTTTCCAGTAGCACCGAGCCGATTGTAGCAGATGATTGGCTCCGCAAAGTTGGAAGGGAGTTGACCACTGCAGGATGCACAGATGCGGAAAGAGTGCGTTTTGCCGCACATCAGCTTGATGGACCCGCAGCATCATGGTGGGAGAATTATACAGCCACGCACCCTATTGACACTGTCACATGGGACCAGTTTCAGCAAGCTTTCCGTACAGCTCATGTTTCAGCAGGAGCTATGGCTATGAAGAAGCGTGAGTTTCGCAACCTACGCCAAGGAGGACACACCGTAGGCCAGTATGTGGAGGATTTCAGTAAGTTAGTACGTTATGCACCAGATGACGTTGCTACAGATGCTGCCAAGCAGGAGAAATTTTTGGAAGGGCTGAATGATGAACTGAGTATGCAGTTGATGGTAGCAACCTTCAACAACTACCAGGAGCTGGTAGATAGAGCTCTCATGATTGAAGGGAAGCAACAGCAGATTGAAAATCGTAAGAGGAAGTATGGACAAGGGAAGTACAATTCTGGAGCTCAGCAGAAGCCGCGATTTGCCCCGAAACTGGGAGGACAGTTTCAGCATACCCATGGAGGAGGTAGTTCGCACAACCATAATGGCTCCAAGAATGGTAATGGGAATGGAGGAGGAAACGGACAGAACCGCACCAACCCATCTTCCCCAACCAAGAGGGATCTAAGTCACATTACTTCTTTCAAGTGCCAGAAGACGGGACATTATGCAACTGATTGTCCTGAAGCCCAAAATGGAAATGGCAATGGAAGCTCTGGGAAGAAGCCGAACCCGTTCAACAAAGGACATGTGAACCACGTGAGCGTGGAGGAGGTTGAAGCTCAGCCTGATGCAGTAATAGGTAAGTTTTTGGTTAAGTCATTTACTGCAACCGTTCTTTTCGATACTGGTGCATCGCATTCATACATATCAAGGGGATTCGTGAATAAGTTTAAGATGTCCACCCAAGTCCTCAAAACCCCTATGTTAGTAACCTCGCCAGGAGCAGAGTATATGGCAACCCAAGGATGTTTTCAGATACCATTGGCCATTGGTAGGCATGTTTTCCCCTCAGACCTCATTGTTTTGGAATCGCAAGGTTTGGATGTAATTTTGGGAATGGATTGGCTATCGTTTTATGGAGGAAACATCGATTGCGCCAGCAAGACGATTTTGCTTACCACCTCGGAAGGAAAAAGGATCAAGTATGTATCCCGGCATATGCCGAAGAGGACTCAAGTAAATTCCTTATCAGGAGTTGTACAGGAGGAAGTACCAGTGGTGAAGGATTATCCGGATGTATTTCCAGAAGAGTTGCCAGGCATGCCACCAGATAGAGACATTGAGTTTTTGATTGAACTTTTGCCAGGCACAGGGCCAATATCTAAGAGACCGTACAGGATGCCAGCAAAGGATTTGGAGGAAATTAAGAAGCATATCAAGGAGTTACTGGATAAAGGCTATATTCGCCCAAGTTCATCACCTTGGGGATCACCAGTACTTCTAGTGGAGAAGAAAGATGGATCGCTGAGGATGGTTGTTGATTACCGAGGATTGAATGAAGTGACCATCAAAAACAAGTACCCACTGCCGATGATCAATGATTTGTTTGACCGCCTACAAGGAGCTAAAGTATTTTCCAAGATTGATCTACGATCAGGATACCATCAGTTAAAGATTCGAGAGTAGGATATACCTAAGACGGCATTTACCACCAGATATGGACTGTATGAGTATACCGTTATGTCATTTGGTCTGACTAACGCACCTGCCTATTTCATGAACCTGATGAACAAACTATTTATGGAGTTTTTGGATAAGTTCGTCGTGGTGTTCATTGATGATATTTTAATCTTTTCCAAGAACGAGGAAGAGCATGAGGAGCATTTGCGATTGGTACTTGAGAAGCTCAAAGAACATCAGTTATACGCCAAGTTCAGCAAGTTTGAATTTTGGCTGAGGGAAGTTGGATTCCTTGGACATGTTATTTCTGGAGAAGGAATAGCAGTAGACCCTGCCAAGGTTGACACAGTGACAAGTTGGGAATCACCCACGACAGTTGGAGAAATCCGGAGTTTTCTTGGACTTGCAGGATACTACCGGAGATTTATCGAGAATTTCTCAAGGATTGCTAAGTCCATGACTGAGCTATTGAAGAAGGACACCAAATTCAATTGGACTGAGGAATGTGAAGCTAGTTTCCAAGAGTTGAAGAAACGATTGGTTACATCACCAGTGTTGATTCTGCCCGATCAACGCAAAGACTATGAAGTTTATTGCGACGCTTCTCGTCAAGGACTTGGAGCAGTGCTTATGCAGGAAGGAAGAGTTGTGTCATATGCTTCACGACAACTTAAACCTCATGAAAAGAATTATGCTACGCATGATTTGGAATTAGCAGCCGTGGTGCATGCATTGAAGACATGGAGACATTTTCTCATCGGAAACCATTGTGAGGTGTATACGGATCACAAGAGTTTGAAGTATATTTTCACGCAGAAGGAGTTAAATCTCAGACAGAGGAGATGGTTGGAACTCATTAAAGACTATGATATGAGATTGCATTATCACCCAGGAAAGGCTAACGTAGTAGCAGACGCGTTGAGCCGCAAGAGTCATGTCAACACCCTCATGACAGGAGAGATACCCCAGGAGTTAGCCGAGGACCTTCGCGAGTTATGTTTGGAGATAGTCCCAAGAGGCTATTTAGCGACATTGGAGATTCAGTCTACCTTGATGGAAAGGATCAGAGAAGCTCAGAAGACAGACAAGGAGATTGAAGAGATAAAGGAGAAGATGAGCAAAGGAAAAGCCAAGGGATTTCGTGAGGATGAGCACGATACCTTGTGGTTTGAGGACCGCGTATATGTACCAAATGATCCGGAGATCAGGAAGTTGATTTTGCAAGAAGCCCATGATTCACCGTACTCGATTCACCCAGGAAATACGAAGATGTATTTGGATTTGAAGAATATTTTCTGGTGGACCAGAATGAAGAAGGATATTGCGGAATACGTAGCAGTTTGTGATGTATGTCAGAGAGTGAAGGCAGAGCATCAGAAGCCAGCAGGATTGCTACAACCATTGCCGATACCCGAATGGAAGTGGGCTAAAATAGGCATGGATTTTATCACCGGATTACCCAGGACTCGTTCAGGCTATGACTCAATATGGGTTGTAGTCGACCATTTGACGAAAGTGGCTCATTTCATTCCAGTGAAGACCACTTACACCAGTGCTAAGTTGGCAAAGATATACATGACCAGGATCGTATGTTTGCATGGAGTTCCGAGGACCATTGTATCAGACAGAGGAACCCAATTTACCTCGAAGTTTTGGAAGCAGTTACATGAAACATTGGGAACCAGGCTGGAATTTAGTACAACTTTCCACCCACAGACAGATGGACAGACCAAGAGAGTCAACCAGATTTTGGAGGACATGTTGAGAGCATGTGCACTAGATTATGGATCCAGTTGGGACGACAATCTGCAATATGCGGAGTTTTCTTATAACAACAGTTATCAGACCAGTTTGAAGATGGCCCCTTTCGAAGCCTTGTACGGAAGGAGGTGTAGAACACCGTTGTTATGGGACGAAGTTGGAGACCGTCAGTTGTTTGGACCAGATTTGATTAAGGAGTCTGAACAAAAAGTGAGGTTGATTCGCGATAGGCTCAAGGTAGCCCATTCCAGACAGAAGAGTTATGCTGATTCTAAACGAAAGGAGACAGTTCACGAAGTCGGAGACCGAGTTTATCTTCGAGTATCACCACTTCGAGGAGTGAAGCGCTTTGGAGTTAAGGGAAAGTTAGCGCCCCGTTTTATCGGACCATATAGAGTGGTGGAACGTATGGGAGAAGTTGCTTACAAGCTGGAATTGCCCGAAGGATTGTCTGGAGTTCATGATGTATTTCACGTTTCCCAGTTGAAGAAGTGCCACGCAGAGATGGCTGAGATACCACTGAGAGATACTGTGCCACTGGAAGCGATTCAGCTGGAAAGTGATTTGACCTATGAGGAGAAACCAGTTAAGATTCTTGAGTATGCCAGCCGAGTTACCCGCAACAAGGTTATCAAGTTTTGCAAAGTTCAGTGGAGTCACCACACGGAGGATGAAGTCACCTGGGAGCGAGAGGAAGATCTACGGAAGGACCACTCCCACCTGTTTTCTAGGCAACCCGAATCTCGAGGGCGAGATTCATCTTAAGGGGGTAGGTTTGTAACATCCCAAATTTTCAATTTGGTATGTTATACATAGATCATCATTGCATATCATGTTTTATTGCATTTTGACAAATCCTCGATAAATCCTAAGCAACTCAAGGACCCTCGGAGAGAGTTGGGGATTTTTCTCGAATTTTCATATTTGATTGTCATCAAATATTAAGACGAGGATTTTGGTTTTAAATTTTTTTTCTCCGGAAAAATATTTCATTTTAAAAATAAACGAGAGGAGAAAAAATGACTTCTCCAAAACAATTGAAATACTGGAGGAAAAATGTTAAAATCATTTATTGGAATTTATTTGGATTTTATTGCAATTTTTATTGCATTAAAAATATTGCATGTTTTCAAAATATTTATTTTGTGTTAAAAAAATGTTCACCTTATAGATTTTAAAACTAGACGGGGAAAATTTATTTTATATTTTTCTGACTTTTATTTATTTTTCTGTGAATTATTTTCCGCGATACATTTAAAAAATAAAACAGCGCCCGCCCGCTGGGCCGAGCCCCGCCGAGCGCCAGGCCGCCGGCCCACCCCGTCGCCCTCTCCTTCCTCCGCACGGGAGAGCACCGCCGCCGTGTCCATGGTGGACACGGGAGTCCGACCCCGCCAGAGCTTGCCCCCTCCTCCAAGCTTGCTCCCCCCTCTTTATATACCCCTCAACCCCCCCTCTCTCTCATCCCGCCGCCGCCCGCCTTGCCCGCCGCCGCCACCGCACTTGCCGCCGCCGCCGCCGTTGGCCGCCGCCG
>NC_057814.1:356185645-356335068 GCF_018294505.1 Triticum aestivum
CCTCGCCCCGAGCGCCGGAGCCCCGCCGGAACCCCCGCCCCGACGAAGTACTGCCTGCCCTGTTCAACGCCGGTTTTGTTTTAAAAATAAACCCTTCGTTTTAAAATAAACCCTAAATCGGTTTTTTTTCGGTTTTATTATTTTGCGAGCGATTACCGAACCGTTCGTTATAACGAACGTGTTCGTCGGTTTTTCTCTGTTAACGAACGTCCGTTCTTTAACCGTTCGTCCGTTTTTCTTTTTTGCCGAATTTTTCTACGATTATCTCAGATTCGATTTCTGATCGAATCTTCGTTTCTGTTTAACTTCTCGCTTGTTTATCGGAATCAGGCGATTCAAGCGCCTAGAGTTTCGTCTCGAAATTCTCTTTCCGTTTAACCTACTCAAACAAGTTTTTGCTACAGTAAAATTTGACCTAGATCCAGATTAGTAAACGAAGCTTCTTTCTTTCGCCGTTTGACTTTCGTTGTTTCTTTCGAGTTGATTCTTTTTGCAAACCGGAGTTCTTAAGTTGAACTTTCTGGTTGGATCTTTCATTCGAGTTTTACCTGTGCATTAGATGAGTACTGATTGTATGTTTGTTTGTTTGCGATAGAGTACCCGGAGTGTGCCGCTTGTTACTTCGAATCGCTAGGTTTTGGGGATCATCAGCAAGGCAAGTAACACTTTGATCATACTTTCCATACCCAGTTTTATTGCATTAGATCTATTCCTCAAACAATTGCATGATTAGGATCTGATTAAATTGTGGGAGCTGGGAAGTAGTTGAGGTAGTACCTATTACCTGTTTTCTTATCAAACCCTTGGGAGTTACTTCTACGTTGCTTTTATTATTGCCATGCTATGCTCGTAGACGTGGATTGGGTTTGAGAGATATTCATGACAGATGTGAGATGTTTATTAATGGTTCAACTTAAGGTGGCAACTAAAACTCACATCCGGGTGGATTGAGGCACCTGGAGAACCCAGTGTTGTCTGATTTTATAAGGTCCGCCACCCAGGCTCAAATGGATCATAAGATTATTCATGCTAGAAACTTCCGTGTGCAGCCACAAGCTATTATGGGCTCTAGCATAGTTGAGTAGGTTACATGATCTCTTGAAGAGGTGGGCTAGCAGATGTAGGGGAAAGTAGGTGTACCGGTCCACCCGGAGTAAAGAGTGATTGTTCCTGAAAGACTGTGTCTCGGTCATCCGTTTCTCAAACATCATGCAGTGCGAGAATCAAGCGGAGGCGATCGAGTCTTGTGGGGAAAAGTGCGCAAACCTCTGCAGAGTGTACAAACTAATCATGGTTAGCCGTGTCCCCGGTTATGGGCAACTTGAGTATCTAGTACCTGGATTATCATTTGAATCTCATCACCATGTTACTTTTAATTAATTTTGTTGGGTTAATGATGACACTTAATTGGGATTGAGTTGGAGGTACCTTCTCAATGTTTAACAACCACCATGATAGTTAAATAAAATTTATTCCTTTGTAGTAGGAAAAAATTGGCTTTTCGCAAAACTTTAACCATAGAGCTTTCCACCAGCCATATATGCATGTAGTATAGCATTATTGTTGTTCATTACTCTTTATGTGTTACTTTGCCAGCATATTCTATGTGCTGACCCGTTCTCGGGCTGCAACGTTTCATGTTGCAGACTTTTCAGACGACGAGTAAGGTGCCTTAGGTCGTGGTCTTATACTCAGTGATGCCGCTGGAGTTGATGGACTCACTTATCTTTGAAGTCTTCCGCTGTTATCGTTATTAGATGGCCTTAAGCCATGTTTATCATACTTAATCTCTTCAGAGATATTCGATGTAATAAGTGTGTGATTGCTACTCTGTTATAAATCCTCCATTTGTACTGTGCGTGTCAGCATTACTGATCCAGGGATGACACTGGTGCACAGCAGCACAGACCATTTGAGGTTTGGTCGCTACACAAAGCTTGGGGATGCCCCGGAAGGCATCCCCTCTTTCTTAAACAAGTATCAGTATGTTTTCGGATACGTTTCGTTCATGCGATATGTGCAATCTTGGAGCGTCTTTTGCATTTAGTTTTCATTTTTCTGTTATGCACCATGCTGGTATGAGATAGTCCTTGGATGATTTATAGAATTATCATTACACTTCACTTATATTCTTTGAGTATGGCTTTATAGAATGCTTCATGTGCTTCACTTATATCATTTGAAGTTTGGATTGCCTGTTTCTCTTCACATAGAAAACCGTCATATGTAGAATGCTCTTTTGCTTCATTTATATTTGTTAGAGCTTGGGCATATCTTTTGTAGAAAGAATTAAACTCTCTTGCTTCACTTATATCTATTTAGAGAGATGACAGGAATTGGTCATTCACATGGTTAGTCATAAAATCCTACATAAAACTTGTAGAACACTGAATATGATATGTTTGATTCCTTACAATAGTTTTGCGATATAAAGATGGTGATATTAGAGTCATGCTAGTGGGTAGTTGTGGATTAGTAGAAATACTTGTGTTGAGGTTTGTGATCCCCGTAGTATGCACGTATGGTGAACCGTTATGTAACGAAGTCGGAGCATGATTTATTTATTGATTGTCTTCCTTATGAGTGGCGGTCGGGGACGAGCGATGGTCTTTTCCTACCAATCTATCCCCCTAGGGGCATGCATAGTAGTACTTTGCTTCAAGGGCTATTAAACTTTTGCAATAAGTATATGAGTTCTTTATGACTAATGTGAGTCCATGGATTATACACACTCTCACCTTTCCATCATTACTAGCCTCTTCGGTACCGTGCATTGCCCTTTCTCACCTCGAGAGTTGGTACAAACTTCGCCGGTGCATCCAAACCCCGTGATACGATACGCTCTATCACACATAACCTCATTATATCTTCCTTAAAATAGCCACCATACCTACCTATTATGGCTTTTCCATAGCCATTCCAAGATATATTGCCATGCAACTTCTATCATCATCATATACACGACTTGAGCATTTATCGTCAAATTGCTTTGCATGATCGTAAGATAGCTAGCATGATGTTTTCATGGCTTGTCCGTTTTTTGATGCCATTGCTACGCTAGATCATTGCACATCCCGGTACACCGCCCAGTGAGGAAAGGATGATGGAGACTATGATTCCCCCACAAGTCGGGATGAGACTCCGGAAGAAAAAAAAAAGAGAAAGGCCAAAAAAAAAGAGAAGGCCCAAAAAAAGAAATAGAAAAAAAAGGGGGGCAATGTTACTATCCTTTTACCACACTTGTGCTTCAGAGTAGCACCATGTTGAGTGCTTTTATATAGTTTAAAAACAAAAAAATAAAGAGGGGAACCTAAAACTTTTTCAAAAAGAAAAGCGAAAGTGAGAAAGACGAGCATTGTTAAAATGGGAGCTGGCCTTGAACTTTGTTCATGCCCATGGAAACTTTGTGACCCTTGATTACAGAAAATTTTCAACAAAAATAATTATCCCCTTGTACAATTCCATTGTATTATAAAAGTAATGTGCCAGGGTTTGCCTTTAGGATGTTTACAATGCTTGTTGGTTTGTACGGTGCAGGACAGAAACTTTGGCTGTAGTGCGCGATTTTTAGTTGTTTACTGGAACGTAAAACGGTTATGATTCTTTTTGCACTGTCTTTCTATACAAATTGTTTATTTTTCCTAATTTTTTCAGAATTGTTCAAGTATCATAAGTATGGTGAATTTTCAGATTGTTACAGACTGTTCTGTTTTAGACAGATTCTGTTTTTGATGCATAGTTTGCTTGTTTTGATGAAACTATCAATTTCTATCAGCTGATTAAGCCATGGAAAAGTTATATTACAGTAGCTACAATGCAAAAACAAAATATGAATTTGTTTGCAACAGTACTTAGAGTAGTGATTTGCTTTATTATACTAACGGATCTTACCGAGTTTTCTGTTGAAGTTTTGTGTGGATGAAGTGTTCGATGATCGAGAAGGTCTCGATATGCGGAAAAGAAAGAGAGGCAAGAGATCAAGCTTGGGGATTCCCAAGGCACCCCATGTAAATATTCAAGGAGACTCAAGCGTCTATTCTTGGGGATGCCCCGGAAGGCATCCCTTCTTTCTTCAACAAGTATCGATATGTTTTCGGATACGTTTCGTTCATGCGATATGTGCAATCTTGGAGCGTCTTTTGCATTTAGTTTTCATTTTTCTATTATGCACCATTCCGGTATGAGATAGTCCTTGGTTGATTTATAGAATTCTCATTGCACTTCACTTATATTCTTTGAGTATGGCTTTATACAATGCTTCATGTGCTTCACTTATATCATTTGAAGTTTGGATTGCATGTTTCTCTTCACATAGAAAACCGCCATTTGTAGAATGCTCTTTTGCTTCACTTATATTTGTTAGAGCTTGGGCATATATTTTGTAGAAATAATTAAACTCTCTTGCTTCACTTATATCTATTTAGAGAGATGACAGGAACTGGTCATTCAATGGTTAGTCATAAAATCCTACATAAAACTTGTAGATCACTGAATATGATATGTTTTATTCCTTGCAATAGTTTTGCAATATAAATATGGTGATATTAGAGTCATGCTAGTGGGTAGTGTGGATTAGTAGAAATACTTGTGTTGAGGTTTGTGATTCCCGTAGCATGCACGTATGGTGAACCGTTATGTAACGAAGTCGGAGCATGATTTATTTATTGATTGTCTTCCTTATGAGTGGCGATCGGGGACGAGCGATGGTCTTTTCCTACCAATCTATCCCCCCTAGGGGCATGCGCAGTAGTACTTTGCTTCGAGGGCTATTAAACTTTTGCAATAAGTATAAGAGTTCTTTATGACTAATGTGAGTCAATGGATTATACGCACTCTCACCTTTCCATCATTGCTAGCCTCTTCGGTACCGTGCATTGCCCTTTCTCACCTCGAGAGTTGGTGCAAACTTCGCCGGTGCATCCAAACCCCGTGATACGATACGCTCTATCACACATAGGCCTCATTATATCTTCCTTAAAACAGCCACCATACATACCTATTATGGCATTTCCATAGCCATTCCGAGATATATTGCCATGCAACATCCATCATCATCATATACATGACTTGAGCATTTATCGTCATATTGCTTTGCATGATCGTAAGATAGCTGGCATGATGTTTTCATGGCTTGTCCGCTTTTTATGTCATTGCTACGCTTGATCATTGCACATCCCGGTACACCGCCAGAGGCATTCATATAGAGTCATATCTTTGTTCTAGTATCGGTTTGTAATATTGAGTTGTAAGTAAATAAAAGTGTGATGATCATCATTATTAGAGCATTGTCCCAGTGAGGAAAGGATGATGGAGACTATGATTCCCCCACAAGTCGGGATGAGGCTCCCGACGAAAAAAAAGAGAAAGGCCAATAAAAAGAGAAGGCCCAAAAAAAGAAAAAGAAAAAAAGGGGGCAATGTTACTATCCTTTTACCACACTTGTGCTTCAGAGTAGCACCATGTTGAGTGCTTTTATATAGTTTAAAAACAAAAAAATAAAGAGGCGAACCTAAAACTTTTTCAAAAAGAAAAGCGAAAGTGAGAAAGACGAGCATTGTTAAAATGGGAGCTAGCCTTGAACTTTTTCATGCCCATAGAAACTTTGTGACCCTAGATTACAGAAACTTTTCAACAAAAATAATTATCCCCTTGTACAATTCCATTGTATTATAAGAATAATGTGCCAGGGTTTGCCTTTAGGATGTTTACAATGCTTGTTGGTTTTTAATTTTTTACTGGACGTAAAACGGTTCTGATTCTTTTTGCACTTTCTTTCTATACAATTTTTTATTTTTCCTAATTTTTGCAGAATTGTTCAAGTACCATAAGTATGGTGAATGTTCAGATTGTTACAGACTGTCCTGTTTTAGAAAGATTCTGTTTTTGATGCATAGTTTGCTTGTTTTGATGAAACTATCAATTTCTATCAGTGGATTAAGCCATGGAAAAGTTATATTACAGTAGCTACAATGCAAAAACAAACTATCAATTGTTTTGATGACCCTAGATTACAGATACTTTTCAAAAAAAATAATTATCCCCTTGTACAATTCCATTGTATTATAAAAATAATGTGCCAAGGTTTGCCTTTAGGATGTTTACAATGCTTGTTGGTTTGTACGGTGCGGGACAGAAACTTTGGCTGTAGTGCGCGATTTTTAGTTTTTTACTAGAACGTAAAACGGTTCTAATACTTCTTGCACTGTCTTTATATAATTTTTTTTATTTTTCCTAATTTTTGCAGAATTTTTCAAGTATCATAATTATGGTGAATGTTCAGATTGTTACAGACTGTTCTATTTTAGACAGATTCTGTTTTTGATGCATAGTTTGCTTGTTTGGATGAAACTATCAATTTCTATCAGTGGATTAAGCCATGGAAAAGTTATATTACAGTAGCTAAAATGCGAAAACAAAATATGAATTGGTTTGCAACACTACTTAGAGTAGTGATTTGCTTTATTATACTAACGGATCTTACCGAGTTTTCTGTTGAAGTTTTGTGTGGATGAAGTGTTCGATGATCGAGAAGGTCTCGATATGAGGAAAAGAAGGAGAGGCAAGAGCTCAAGCTTGGGCATTCCCAAGGCACCCCAAGTAAATATTCTAGGAGACTCAAGCGTCTATTGTTGGGGATGCCCCGGAAGGCATCCCCTCTTTCTTCAACAAGTATCGGTATGTTTTCGGATACGTTTCGTTCATGCGATATGTGCAATCTTGGAGCATATTTTGCATTTAGTTTTCATTTTTCTTTTATGCACCATGCTGGTATGAGATAGTCCTTGGTTGATTAATAGAATTCTCATTGCACTTCACTTATATTCTTTGAGTATGGCTTTATAGAATGCTTCATGTGCTTCACTTATATCATTTGAAGTTTGGATTGCCTGTTTCTCTTCACATAGAAAACCTCCATTTATAGAATGCTCTTTTGCTTCACTTATATTTGTTAGAGCTTGGGCATATATTTTGTAGAAAGAATTAAACTCTCTTGCTTCACTTATATCTATTTAGAGAGATGACAGGAACTGGTCATTCACATGGTTAGTCATAAAATCCTACATAAAACTTGTAGATAATTGAATATGATATGTTTGGTTCCTTGCAATAGTTTTGCAATATAAAGATGGTGATATTGGAGTCATGCTAGTGGGCAGTCTGGATTAGTAGAAATACTTGTGTTGAGGTTTGTGATTCCCGTAGCATGCACGCATGGTGAACCGTTATGTAACGAAGTCGGAGCATGATTTATTTATTGATTGTCTTCCTTATGACTGGCGGTCGGGGACAAGCGATGGTCTTTTCCTACCAATCTATCCCCCTAGGGGCATGCGTAGTAGTACTTTGCTTCGAGGGCTAATAAACTTTTGCAATAAGTATATGAGTTCTTTATGACTAATGTGAGTCCATGGATTATATGCACTCTCACCTTTCCATCATTGCTAGCCTCTTCGGTACCGTGCATTGCCCTTTCTCACCTCGAGAGTTGGTGCAAACTTCCCCGGTGCATCCAAACCCTGTGATATGATACACTCTATCACACATAAGCCTCATTATATCTTCCTCAAAACAGCCACCATACCTACCTATTATGGCATTTCCATAGCCATTCTGAGATATATTGCCATGCAACTTCCATCATCATCATATACATGACTTGAGAATTTATCGTCATATTGCTTTGCATGATCGTAAGATAGATAGCATGATGTTTTCATGGCTTGTCCGTTTTCTGATGTCATTGCTACGCTAGATCATTGCACATCCCGGTACACCGCCGGAGGCATTCACATAGAGTCATATCTTTGTTCTAGTATCGGTTTGTAATATTGAGTTGTAAGTAAATAAAAGTGTGATGATCATCATTATTAGAGCATTGCCGCAGTGAGGAAAGGATGATGGAGACTATGATTCCCCCACAAGTCGGGATGAGACTCCGGACGAAAAAAAAGAGAAAGGCCAAAAAAAAGAGAAGGCCCAAAAAAAGAAAAAGAAAAAAAGGGGCAATGTTACTATCCTTTTACCACACTTGTTCTTCAAAGTATCACCATATTCTTCATATAAAGAGTCTCTTGAGTTATCACTTTCATATACTAGTGGGAATTTTCATCATAGAACTTGGCTTGTATATTCGAATGATGGGCTTCCTCAAATGCCCGAGGTCTTCATGAGCAAGCAAGTTGGATGCACACCCACTTTGTTTCCAGTTTGAGCTTTCATACACTTATAGCTCTTAGTGCATCCGTTGCATGGCAATCCCTACTCCTCACATTGACATCAATTGATGGGCATCTCCATAGCCTGTTGATTAGCTGCGTCGATGTGAGACTTTCTCCTTTTTTGTCTTCTCCACACAACTTCCACCATCATATTCTATTCCACCTATAGTGCTATGTCCATGGCTCACGCTCATGTATTGCGTGAGGGTTGAAAAAGCTGAAGCGCGTTAAAAAGTATGAACCAATTGCTCGGCTTGTCATCGGGGTTGTGCATGATTTGAATATTTTGTGTGGTGAAGATGGAGCATAGCAAGAATATATGATTTTGTAGGGATAACTTTCTTTGGCCATGTTATTTTGAAAAGACATGATTGCTTTATTACTAGGCTTGAAGTATTATTGTTTTTATGTCAAATGATAGACTATTGCTTTGAATCACTCGTGTCTTAATATTCATGCCATGATTAGATTATGTGATCAAGATTATGCTAGGTAGCATTCCACATCAAAAATTATATTTTTTATCATTTACCTACTCGAGGACGAGCAGGAATTAAGCTTGGGGATGCTGATACGTCTTCGTCGTAACTATAATTTTTGATTGTTCCATGCCAATATTCTACAACTTTCATATACTTTTGGCAACTTTTTATACTATTTTGGGACTAACATATTGATCCAGTGCCCACTGCCACTTCCTTTTTGTTGCATGTTTCTTGTTTCGCAGAAAATCCATATCAAACGGAGTCCAAACGGGATAAAAACAGACGGAGATTTTTTTTTGGAATATTTGTGATTTTTGGGAAGAAGAATCAACGCGATACGATGCCCGAGGGGGCCACGAGGCAGGGGTCCGCCCCAGGGGGTCAGGCGCGCCCTGGACCCTCGTGGCCACCCCGTAAGGCGGTTGGAGCCCTTCTTTTGCCGCAAGAAAGCTAATTTCTGAATAGAGATCGTGTGCAAAATTCAGCCCAATCGCAGTTACGGATCTCCGGTTATAAAAAAAGGTGAAAGGCCAGGATACCAGAACGCAGAAACAGAGAGAGACAGAGAGACAGATCCAATCTCGGAGGGGCTCTCGCCCCTCCCACGCCATTGAGACCATGGACCAGAGGGGAAACCCTTCTCCCATCTAGGGAGGAGGTCAAGGAAGAAGAAGAAGAAGGGGCCCCCTCTCCCCCTCGCTTCCGGTGGCGCCGGAACGCTGCCGGGGGCCATCATCATCACCGCGATCAACACCAACACCTCCGTCATCTTCACCAACATCTCCATCACCTTTCCCCATCTATCTACAGCGGTCCACTCTCCCGCAACCCGCTGTACCCTCTACTTGAACATGGTGCTCTATGCTTCATATTATTATCCAATGATGTGTTGCCATCCTATGATGTCTGAGTAGATTTTCGTTGTCCTATCGGTGGTTGATGAATTGCTATGATTGATTTAATTTGCTTGTGGTTATGTTGTTGTCCTTTGGTGCCCATCATATGAGCGCGCGCGTGGATCACACCATAGGGTTAGTTGTATGTTGATAGGACTATGTATTGGAGGGCAAGAGTGACAGAAGCTTCAACCTAGCATAGAAATTGATGCATACGAGATTGAAGGGGGACCAATATATCTTAATGCTATGGTTGGGTTTTACCTTAATGAACGTTAGTAGTTGCGGATGCTTGCTAATAGTTCCAATCATAAGTGCATAGAATTCCAAGTCAGGGATGACATGCTAGCAGTGGCCTCTCCCACATAAAACTTGCTATCGGTCTAGTAAAGTAGTCAATTGCTTAGGGACAATTTCGCAACTCCTACCACCACTTTTCCACACTCGCTATATTTACTTTATTGTGTCTTTATCTAAACAGCCCCTAGTTTTTATGTACGTGCTCTTTATATTCTTGCAAACCTAACCAACAATACCTACAAAGTACTTCTAGTTTCATACTTGTTCTTGGTAAAGCGAACGTCAAGCGTGCGTAGAGTTGTATCGGTGGTCGATAGAACTTGAGGGAATATTTGTTCTACCTTTAGCTCCTCATTGGGTTCGACACTCTTACTTATCGAAAGAGGCTACAATTGATCCCCTATACTTGTGGGTTATCACCATCCTCCTTGACGGACACCTTCTTGGTGTCTGGTGGTGCAGCTCTGGATTTCTTGCTCTTGCCGATGGAGCTCTCTAGCACGTCCTCGACGGGAGCACAGCACTCCGAAGAGGTGCGCTTGCTAGAGTGGGTGCGAGAGGTCTTCCCGGTCTTCTTCCCTCCCGGCGCTTCAGCGGCCGAAGCAAGTGCCTTAGCGGCAGTTGCTGCAACTGCCTCCCGGTAGAGTTGGTCGGCGCGGATCAACGCATCTTTCTTGTCGGAGGGGACGGTGATGATGGTCAACGGCCTAGGCATCTTCAGCGTGTTGTAAGCGTAATGTGACGCCGCCATGAATTTGGCTAGTGCTGGGCGGCCGAGAATCCCGTTGTAGTGCAAGGGGATCTCAGCAACATAAAAAACAATCCTCTCTGTCCTATAGTTCAGCTTGCCTCCAAATGTAACGGGCAGCGTGACCTTACCCTTTGGCTGACTTCTTCCCAGATTGACCCCTTGAAACGTGCCTGTCTCTTTGAGGTCTCCATCAGGAATCTACAGCATTTTGATCACAACAGGCGAGATCAAGTTCAGACCGGCCCCTCCGTCTACCAGCATTTTTGTCACCTTGAGGTTGCGTATTGTTGGTGAGACCAACAATGGCAAACACCCGACCGCAATTGTGCGATCAGGGTGGTCCTCGGTGTCAAAAATGATAGGCGTGCTGGACCACTTTAGTGGCTTTTGAGCATCGAACGATGGTTCCGCTGCTGTGATCTCACGCGCCCACTGCTTGAGCTGGCGGTGAGAGGTGTGCAGCGAGGCGCCACCGTCGACGCAACAGGGCCTCTGTGGCTTTCTGGAACTCATGCTCGCCGGACTCGTCGTCCTCGTCATGATCGTCGTCTTCCAGCTTCTTGTTGCGGCCCCGAGCAGGCCTTTCTTGTTGATTATCTTGGCCGCGGTAGCCTGCTTGGCCGCCACGCTTCTTGCCGGATCCCTCAGCACCATCCTGGCCCTTCTCCTTGTCCCGACTTTCATATTCGGCTTTTTTTCTTCTCTGCGAGCTGCTCGACTTGTCGGTAGTTCTGTAGGTCGTGGCCCTTGGTGCGATGGATCTTGCAGTA
The DNA here is from genome assembly GCF_018294505.1 of Triticum aestivum. NCBI lineage: Eukaryota > Viridiplantae > Streptophyta > Magnoliopsida > Poales > Poaceae > Triticum > Triticum aestivum. The sequence goes on from NC_057814.1 coordinate 356,197,067, forward strand.
CTGCTTGTCGGAGCCTCCTGGCTTGTCGGCAGCTGCCAAGGCCCGGCAGGCGGCGCACCCGGCAACTTCCTTGCCGGGGCCGTCTGCCTTGGTCTTCTTGGTAGTGCCGGCGTCATCGGATCACTCGACGGCAAGCACGGCCTTGCCCTTGCGCTTCCTGTTATGGCGTTGGCCCTTCTTTGCCGGGGCGACGACGTCTTCGTCTGAGGAGTCGGTTTCCGCACCGGCGTCTTCGCCGGGGTACTTCCTTCCCTCTTCAGCCCGAGCACATCTATCGGCTAGAATGTAGAGTTCCGCCACATCCTTGACCTTGTTCATCGCCAGCTCTTCACACATCTTACGGTTACGCACATTCTGATGGAATGCGCTGATGATAGCGGCGGGATGAACATCCGGGATGTTGTATTGCACTCGGCTGAACCTCTGTATGTACTTGCGCAGGTTTTCGCCTTCTTTCTGGGGGATGACATGCAAGTCGCTTGCCTGGCCATGAGCTTGGTGGCCTCCCGTAAAGGCGCCAACAAACTCATGGCACAAATCCGACCAAGAAGAAATAGAATCCACTGGCAAGTGCATCAACCATGACATGACGTTGGGTTTAAGTGCCAACGGGAAGTAATTGGCAAGCACCTTGTCATCACGAGTTTCGGCAGCTTGCATCGCGATGGTGTAGATGCTAAGGAACTCTGACGGGTGAGTCTTGCCGTTGTACTTCTCGCTGACGTCAAGCTTGAACATGCGGTGAGTGGGCCACTGGAACTGCCGCAGCTCACGGGTAAAGTCTGGGCAACCCACCTCGTAAGGTAGGCCACCAGAGCCTCCCGGTGTTGGGTGGTCCATAGTGGGCCCTGCCCGCCTATCTGACTGATGGCGCGCTTCACGCCGGCGCTCGATGGTGGTTCGAGCGTCTTCATGGGCTCTGTCATGCCCAATATGCGACCCTATCCGAGAGGAACTCAAAGGTCCCACCAAGGATAGACCCGCATATTGAAACGCTTTTGCAAGGTGGATATCATTACATCAACATTACATAATAGATGGGGATACATACATGAGGCATACAAATGCCGCAAGAATACATCAAGAAGACATACATAAGATCAACATCCGACTACGGATGGAACACAAACAAAAACTCAATCGACATCCACCCTGCTAGCCCAGGCTGCCGACCTGGAACCTATCCCCTGATCGAAGAAGAAGCAGAAGAACTCCAAAACAAGTAAACATCGCCCTCGCGTCATGATCATCGCAAAACCTGTACCTGCAACTGTTGTTGCAGTAATCTGTGAGCCACGAGGACTCAGCAATCCCATTACCATGGGTATCAAGACTAGCAAAGCTTAATGGGTAAGGAAGGGGTAAAGTGGTGAGGTTGCAGCAGCGACTAAGCAAGTATGGTGGCTAACCTACACAAATAAGAGCGAGAAGAGAAGCAACGGAACGGTCGTGAAGCTAGCAATGATCAAGAAGTGATCCTGAACTGCTACTTACGTCGAACATAACCCAGAAACCGTGTTCACTTCCCGGACTCCGCGGAGAAGAGACCATCACGGCTACACACGTGGTTGATGCGTTTTATTTAAGTCAAGTGTCAAGTTCTCTACAACCGGACATTAATAATTTTCCATCTGCCACATAACCGCGGGCACGGCTCTCGAAAGTTTATACCCTGCAGGGGTGTCCCAACTTAGCCCATTATAAGCTCTCACGGTCAACGAAGGATATTCCTTCTCCTGAGAAGACCCGATCAGTCTCGGAATCCCGGTTTACAAGACATTTCGACAATGGTAAAACAAGACCAGCAAAGCCGCCCGATGTGTCGACAATCCCGATAGGAGTCACACGTATCTCATTCTCAGGACACATCGGATGAGCAAGACGTCGGGTTGGCATAGACCCTGGTTGCCCAGGGGGCGCCGGACATCGCTCGGTTTGGACCAGCACTTGGAGAAGCACTGGTCCGGGGGGGGTTAAAATAAAGATGACCCTCGGGATGCGCGACTCCCAAGGGAAAAGGCTAGGTGAGGCAAATGTAAAACCAAGGTTGGGCCTTGCTGGAGGAGTTTTATTCAAAGCGAACTGTCAAGGGGGTCCCATAAATCACCCAACCGCGTAAGGGACGCAAAATCAAGGAACATAACACCGGTATGATGGAAACTAGGGCGGCAAGAGTGGAACAAAACACCAGGCATAAGGCCGAGCCTTCCACCCTTTACCAAGTATATAGATGCATTAATTAAATAAGAGATATTGTGATATCCCAACATAAATATAATCCAACATGGAGAAATCTTCATCTTCACCTGCAACTAGCAACGCTATAAGAGGGGCTGAGCAAAAGCGGTAACATAGCCAAACAACGGTTTGCTAGGAAGGGTGACAAAGGTTAGAGGTTCATGGCAATTTGGGAGGCTTGAAGAGCAAGTGATAGGTAGCGCAGCATAGCGATAGAACGAAGCAACTAGCATAGCAATGATAGTAATGAGATCCAAGGTGACGGTCATCTTGCCTGAAATCCCGCTAGGAAGAAGAACGAATCCATGAAGAAGGTGAAGCCACGAAGACGAACCAAGCGTAGACGAACGAATCCTCATGATCGCAACGAAACGGGAACTATCGAGAAGAAGCACCCAACATGGTAAGCACACCACACATGAACAAGGCATGATGCTCAATCAAGTATGATGCATGACAAGGCTACATGAAGCTACTCATGGCAAGAGATGATGCATACAAGAACAACACATCAAAGCAAGTTTAAATGAGGCCGGAAGCAACATATAACAATTCCGGTAAGTCCTCGTATGCAAATTTCGAAATTGGTCCAGAACTGAATAAACCTTATGTTCAAGTTGTTAAACAGCAAGTTAAGATGCACCAAAATTATCTACACGAAATTTTAGTCAAGTTACATATAAAGTTCATTTAGTTCGGAGCTACGGCCTAGAAGATATGAGCAAAGCAAGTTAAACATGGCATTGATGCAAAATGCATTCAAACATCAAGCAAACACCTCAAAACAAGGATGCAGCAAGGTAATATGAAACTACATGCAAAACTAAGCAAGTTTCATATAGAGCATGCTCAAAACGGAGCAACGGTGCAACACATACACTCCAAACAAGATATATCAACAATCTGTCCAAAACAGCAACTATGCATCTTGTAAGCATCATGAACATATGCTACAGCACCCCAACATGATAAAAAAAGGCATGGACCTGATGTACAGGTAAAGCATGACAAAACATGAACAGTGAGCTGTCTCCAGAAATCACTAGAACATGCTTAGAAGGACATGGCAAAATTGCAAATAATAACAGTTCACAGACTTAACAGAAATCACTGGACATGGCAGAAATAACATCAGGTTGCAAGGTTCAGAGCTATCAAACAACATGCTACAGGAACATATCATAGAAAAAAAAGGCATGGAATGAATCTACTAATTGCATAGAACAAAAGTCCCTTACTGATCACGAGCTAAAATGGCACAGAAGATATGATGGCACCCATGTAAACATAGCAAGTTTCATAAACAGATTCAGACAGCAGAAAAACTGAGCATGGCATAAACAGAATTGTGAAGGCATCTTTGCGAGCTCCAATCACTCATCACAAATCATTTCATGTTATGTTAAGGCATCCAACAGTAAGATGGCATAATTATTAAGCTAAGCATGATAAGAGAAAGTTCATAGGGTGCATGGATCACTAGCAAAACACATGTCAAAACTGAACTTAATGTTGACAGGCTGACAACAACATTATTTATCAATTTGAGAGCAATAGAAAAATAAGCTACATAAGGATATAAATGCAAAAAGGGCATTTATGTATAGATAATAACATTTATAAAAAAACATCCTTAGTGAACATCTCCAGATTATGCATAGATTAATTGGTAGCAGCAGGTTTACAGGGCATCACAATATTACAGCTACAGACTTGGCAGAAATGACTACTTTGCATGCTTGTGCTAGTCACCACATAGATCACAAAAATATAAGACAAGCACCCCTGTAAATACGGCATGATGTAGTTCAAAACACATGTAGAGCTCATGCTCATAAGATGCACACATCAAATGCAACAAAAATGACAAAACATCAAGTTCTGTTAACAGACAGCAGTAAACATCATATAGCACTCTTGCAATGATGATTAGGGCATCAAGAAGAACTCAAACAAACATGGCACAATGGAACAAAATGAAGAGAATCTCCTGATGAACATTTTGATATATTATGCACGCAAAATGGAGCTATGTGCAAGAAGTTACAGCAGGTCAAAGATGCACACATATCATGAGTTTTCAGGGACTTGGACGAAAAATCACCTCACGGGAAAAGTAGACGGGAACGAGCGGGACGGAGAGATCCTGGGTGGGGGGAGGCGTGCTTGGTTCGGTGCACTGGTGGATCTGATCCCGCCTCACCGGATCCGGTCGGAGAGGAACTCCGGCGAACTCCTCCGGCGAGGCGGATCCGGGCGGCGCCGGAGGCGCACCGAGGCGGCGGCGGCCTGCGGAGGGGCGCCGGCGCGGGGGCGCGGTGGCGGTCGCCGGCGAGGGACTGGGCGCGGGTGGAGGCGGCGCCATGGCCGGGGCGGCGGGCCACGCCGGCGGCGGGAAGGCGAGGCGCCCCGGTGGCAGAGGCCGGACGCCGGAGGCGGAGGGTGGCGCGCGGCGGGGCGGATCCAGCCAGGCACGCGGAGGAGCCGCGGGGAGCGGGTTGACGGCGGCGGGCGACCGGGCCGGGAGGGCCACGGCTGGGCCCGACGTGCCCGCGCTGTGGAGGCGCAGTGGAGACGCCGGCGGTGACACGTGGCACTATGGGGTTGGCTGCGGAGGCGGCAGCGGACATGTCCGGCGGCGCGAGGGGAGCGGGGCTAGGGTTTGACTGCGAATTTCGGAGGAGGGGACTTATTTATAGATAGAGGGAGCTAGGAGAGTCCAAATGGGGTGCGGTTTCGCCCACACGATCGTGATCGAATGGCGGAGAGCATGGAGGGGTTTTTGCTGAGTTAGTGGGCTATGGTGGAGGGGTGCTGGGCTGCAAATAGAGAGGGGTTTCGGGCTACGCGGTTAACCATTGGGGCATCAAACGACCTGCAAATGGAATGAAATTTGACGGGCGGTCTACCGGTGATATACCAAGGCCACTCGGCAAAACGCGGCCCATTTTGAGAACGTTTTTCTCCCGCTCACGAAAAGAAAACAGAGGGGTGACGGGCGCGTGTGGGAGTGTCGAATCGCGAAACGGACAACGGGGAAAAGGACCGGATGCAAGTTTTGAAAACCATGCAGAAGAAATGCAGATGATGACATGGCAAAATGCAACACGCAAGCAAATGACATGGCAACAGCGACGAATAGCTGGAAGACACCTGGCGCATCGAATCCGGGGCGTTACAGGCTCGTTCTTGAAGAACTTGGCGTTGATCGTGGTGGGTTCGTGGGTCAGACGATGCTATGGAAATGTTATCACAAGCGTCATCCCGATGGACCGGCACCCGCGGTAGCGGGCGTGGAGGAGGAGAGTGCACCGTGGCCGCAGCACCTCCGGTCCTTCCACCACTGGCATGCGGTGGCTCGTCGGAGCATCAGCCTGAGGGCCCCGCTGGTCACGACTCGTATTTGTTGGCGATGCTGACGAGGCTCCAGATGGTAGCTCTCCACTCGTCGAGGTTTTCCGCAGCAGGAGGGAAGTCGAGGAGCAATTGCGCGCACGCCAAAGATTCTGCTGGCGAGGGTGGCGGCGAAAGTTGCATGGACCGTGACGTGCTCCGACTTCTAACCACGTTAGAAGGAGCTCTATCACGGCCTTGCGGCTGCGCGTCATTTTCGCCAGCGCCTCGGCGTGCATGCTGGTCTTCTACGTCCCGTGAATGATGCGTAGGACTCTTCCCGCGGCGGCGCCCGGGGTCACTAGCGTGGTGGCGCTGCTCGTCGCACACAACCTGAGAAGAGCGCGTTGCGGGTGCTGGCGTAGGCGTCTTGGAAGTCGCCGTGCCACCTGTAGGTGGCACGATGCCGCCCTTGGAGGGCCCGGCGCCGCCTGCGGGGGGCACGGCTCCGTCTTTGGATTTGGTGGCGTGCGGCTTGTTGTCTCGTGCATGAACGACGCCGCTCGCTAGGCTTTGGCTGCCAGAGCGATGTGGGTGTTCGCAGGCCACGCCTCGGACTCCGTCCACGACCGCCCCGTCGCTCGCTCGCAGTGGTACGGGCCGTTCGGCTCCAGATGAACCGATTGCCGTGATCGTCTTCTTCTTGGGAGCCATGGTGATGAAGAACTGCTATACTAACTGCTAGGCCGGATTTTCACAACTGCGCCCCCTACCTGGTGTGCCAAAGTTGTCGGTGGGAACGACACCTGTGGGATCACGGGGATCCCTTCTACGGTTGGCGGGCGCGGGGTTGTGGAAAGAGCGGGTCTAGTAGCTAGCACAGCGAGATTTACCCAGGTTCGGGCCGCGGAGATGCGTAATACCCTAGTCCAGCTTTTCTGTATATCTGAGTGTTCTTGAGCTCTTGAACTAGCTACGGTGCGTGTCTAGTCCAAAAGATCTGAATCCTTCCTCAGTACGCCTCGGACCACCTTTTATAGTTAAAAGGGGTCGCCATAGTGGCACACAGGACGTGGAAAGGTATGTATAGTGTACGAGCTTATCGCCTGTCATTACAGGACAAAACGCATTAAATGCACTACTTAGGTGTCCACTTGCTTTATCGGGGACGGTAATGAGGCCCGTCCCGTCCGTCGCCGCTCCGCCTTGCTCCAACACGCATCCAGGCCAACGAGGCATGTAGCGCCATGTAGGCTGGTAGGTTGCTGAGCTGGCGTGGTGGTAGGGTCTTCATGAAGATCTGCATGCCACCACGCAGGTGCTTGACTAGTTGGATTAGGGGCCACATACTGCCACGTGGGTACTTGCTTTAGTTGGTGGGTCGGCCGCTGAGCTGGGGAGGCGATGGGGCGGCAAGGCCTTGCCGCGGTCTTGTGGATATTCTTGGCAAGAGTCTTGCTGGGGCCTTGTTAGCGCCCCTGGCAAGAGCCTTGCCGGGGCCTTGCGGGTGTCTTCGGCAAGGAGCCTTGCCAGGGCCTCGTGGGCATCCTCAGCAAGGAGCCTCGCGGTTGTCTTGCCTTCTAGTTCTCATCTGGGCTTCGTAGGCTCTTTGTCTTCACAAAGATCTGCATGCGACCATGTAGGCGCTTCCCAGCCTTGGTTCCAACATTGTCGATGGTGTCGAAACTCTAAGGCTTCAAGGGTGGCTGTTATGCTGCCGTTGGGTGAGCTACCCCGGCAAGACTCTTGCCGGGGTTGTGTAGGCCGCCCCGGCAAGGGTCTTGCCAGGGGAAAGCCCATCTTGTTGCTTGACCTTCTTGCGCCTCTGTCTTGGCGCTGCTCTGGTAGTCTTGTGTTTCTGCTTCCTTCCTCAACCCCGCTAAGTATGGTTGTGGGCGCGGCTCTAACTTCCTGTGGTACAAGATAGGACCCCTACTTTTGTACACCGACATTAGGGATTATCGCTTGACACAAAAGGGAAACTTTTATGGGATCAAATTGATACGTTGCATTGGTATGCTTGGAATTTATGCCAGAGATAATATTTTACTAGTTGCTCTAAGATGAATGCTCCACGCCTTCCCTTTTCATGCAAATTTAATGGTAATGAACCTTAGCTTCTTATGCTAATGGTAGATATGATTACTATGATGTGGAACGTATAGAAGAATTTGTTGCTTTTAAGGGTGCTTATGAAATTGAATCTTTGTTTGAAAAGTATGACGCTTTTGATGATGATGTTTATAGACGTGAAGCTTTTCCTATACTTAAATATTTCTATGAGAATTACAAATACAATTCCGATATTGATGTATTTATTGAGAAAGTCTCCACTGTCCAAGAAGAGACTAATATTTTGCAGGAGTCTATGGAAGAAGGAATTGATGAAACTGTGAGCTCATTGGATGAAAAAGATGACGAGGAGAGCGAAGAACAAAAAGAGGAAGAGTGGATTAGCTACCTGTGCCCACCTTCTAATGAGAGTAACTCTTCAACTCATACATTATTTAATTTGCCTTCGTGCTTACCCAAGGATGATTGCCATGATAATTGCTATGACCCCATTGATTCATTTGAAATATCCCTTTTTGATGAACTTGATGCTTACTATGCTTGTGGCCAAGATGCCAATATGAATTATGCTTATGGAGATTAACTTGCTATAGTTCCTTATATTAAGAATGAAATTGTTTCTATTGCACCCACACATGATAGTCCTATTATCTTTTTGAATTGTCCAAACTATACTATATCAGAGAAGTTTGTTCTTATTAAGGATTATATTGATGGGTTACTTTTTACTGTTGCACATGATAATTTTGATAAATATAATATGCATGTGCTTGCTGCTCGTACTTTCAATTATTATGAGATAGGAACTACATCTCCGCCTCTATGTTTCCAACACGATAAAATTGCAAGAAATTGTTTATGCTATGTATTGGCCTTTACTTGATGTGCATGAATTATTCTTTTATGACATGCCGATGCATAGGAAGAGATTTAGACACTGTTGTTGCATGATACTAAATTATAAATCATTGCTAATTAAAATTGGCTTTGATATACCTTGGGATCTGGGTGGATCCATTACTTGAGCACTTTATGCCTAGCTTAATGGCTTTAAAGAAAGCGCTGCCAGGGAGACAACCCGGAAGTTTTAGAGAGTCATATTATTCAATTGAGTGCTTTTCTAAAATTTTAAAACTAAAAAATATAGAGGGGAACTTAAAACTTCACAAAAAGAAAAGTGAAAGTGAGAGAGACGAGCATTGTTAAAATGGGAGCTAGCCTTGAACTTTGTTCATGCCCATGGAAACTTTGTGAATCTCAATCATAGAAAATTTTCAACGAAAATAATTATCCCCTTGTACAAATCAATAGTATTATAAAAAAATGTGCCAAGGTTTGCCTCTAGGATGATTAGATTGCTTGTTGGTATGTGCGATGTAAAAACAGAATCTTTGGCTGTAGTGCGTGAATTTTCATTTTTTACTGGAATATCGAAATTTTTACATAGTATTGATATGCAAATTTTTTATCTTATCCTAATTTTTCAGACTTTTTGGAGTTACAGAAGTATGGTAGTTGTTTAGATTGCTACAGACTGTCCTGTTTAAGACATATTCTGTTTTGATGCATTATTTTGCTTGTTTTGATGAAACTATCGATTCTATCGGTGGTATAATCTATGGAGAAGTTATAATTCAGTAGCTAAAATGCACAAAAAAATATGAATTGGTTTGCAACAGTAATTAAAGTAGTGATTTGCTTTATTATACTAACAGGTCTTACCGAGCTTTCTGTTGAGTTTTGTGTGGATGAAGTGATCAAAGATCGAGGAGGTCTCGATATGAGAAGGAGGAGAGGCAAGAGTTCAAGCTTGGGGATTCCCAAGGCACCCTAAGTAAATATCCAAGGAGACTCAAGCATCTAAGCTTGGGGATGCCCCGGAAGGCATCCCATCTTTCCTCAACAAGTATCGGTATGTTTTCGTTTTGTTCATGTGATATGTGTAAATCTTGGAGCGTCTTTTGTGTATAGCTTTCATTTTTCTTTTATGCACCATGCTGGTATGAGATGATCCATGGTTGATTTATAGAATGCTCATTGCACTTCACTTATATCTTTTGAGTATGGCTTTATAGAATGCTTCATGTGCTTTGCTTATATCATTTCAAGTCTGGATTGCATGTTTCTCTTCACATAAAAAACCATTATTTGTAGAATGCTCTTTTGCTTCACTTATATTTATTAGAGCGTGGTCTTTTGTAGAAAGAATTATACTCTCATGCTTCACTTATATCTATTTAGAGAGTCAACAGGAATTGGTCATTTGCATGGTTAGTCATAAAATCCAACATAAAACTTGTGGAACACTGAATATGGTGTGTTTGATTCCTTGCAATAGTTTTGCGATATAGAGGTGGAATATGTGGGAGGTACTAGTAAACGGTTGTGGTTAGTAAGAATATTGGTGTTAAGGTTTATGATTCCCGAAGCATGCATGTATAGTCTCCCGTTATGCTATGATGTTGGAGCATGATTTATTATTGATTGTCTTCCTTTGCGTAGAGGCCAGGGGCGCGCGATGGTTAACTCCTACCAACCTCCCCCCTAGGGGCATGCGTAGTAGTACTTTTCTTCAAGGGCTAATAAACTTTTGCAATAAGTATATGAGTTCTTTATGACTAATGAGTTTCCATGGATTATACGCACTCTTACCTTTCCGCAATTTGCTAGCCTCTATGGTACCATGCATTGCCCTTTCTCACCTCGAGACGCAGTGCAAACTTCGCCGGTTCATCCAAACCCCATGATATCGTACGTTGTATCACACATAAGCCTTATTATATCTTCCTCAAAACAGCCACCATACCTACCTATTATGGCCTTTCCATAGTCATTCCAAGATATATTGCAATGCAACTTCCACCGCTTCCGTTTCGATGACTCGAGCATTCATTGCCATATTGCTTTGCATGATCATAAAGCTGACATAGTTGTTGTGGCTCAGCCACCGTTCATCATTTTTTATGTATGTTACGCTAGATCCTTGCGCATCCTCATACACTGCCAGAGGCATTCATATAGAGTCATATTTTGTTATAGGTATCGAGTTGTAAGTAAATAGAAGTGTGATGATCATCAATTCTCATTTTTAGAGCATTGTCCCAGTGAGGAATGGATGATGGAGACTATGATTCCCCCATAAATAGGGATGAGACTCCGGACGAAAACAAAAAAAATAAAAAACAAGGAAAAAAGAAAAAGAAAAAAAGAAAGAAAGAACGAAGAGAAGGGGCATGCTAGTTCCACACTTGTGCTTCAAAGTAGCACAACTTCGCCGCCGTCAACACCAACTTTCTCCCCCTCTATGCAGCGGTGTAACACCTCTTTTCTCCACTGTAATATCTACTTAAACATGGTGCTCAACACTATATATTATTTCCCAGTGATCTATGGCTATCTTATGATGTTTGAGTAGATCCGTTTTGTCCTATGGGCTAATCGTGATCTTGGTTGTTATGAGTGTATATTTTATTATGGTGCTGTCCTACGGTGCCCTCTGTCTCGCGCAAACATGAGGGATCCCCGCTGTAGGGTGTTGCAATATGTTCATGATTCGCTTATTGTCGGTTGCCGGAGTGACAGAAGCCTGAACACTGATAAATGGGTTGTTGCGTATGGGAGTAAAGAGGACTTGATACTTAAGGCTATGGTTGGGTTTTACCTTTAATGATCTTTAGTAGTTGCAGATGCTTGCTAGAGTTCCAATCATAAGTGCATATGATCCAAGTAGAGAAAGTATGTTAGCTCATGCTTCTCCCTCATATAAAACTGCATGAATTATTACCGGTCTAGTTATCGATTGCCTAGGGACAAATGCCTTTCTTGTTGACAAAAGCTATCAACTTTTATTATCTTGCAATTTATTTTTAGTTTTATTCCCGCAAAGTACTCGTAGTCTTATTCTTGCCAAATAGTTTCATACTTGTTTTCGGTAAAGCAAACGTCAAGTGTGCATAGAGTTGTATCGGTGGTTGATAGAACTTGAGGGAATATTTGTTCAACATTTAGGTCCTCGTTGGGTTCTACATTCTTATTATCAAAAAAGGCTACAAACGATCCCCTATACTTGTGGGTTATCACACAACCAGAAGACTTGGGGAGGGGGTTAGAAAACTCATGAGAAGTCCACAAGCCACAGGGGCACACCCTAGGGGGGCGCCCTGAGGGCTTGTGGGCCCCTCGAGAGTTCCCTACCCTAATCTTTGCACTATAAATTCCAAAATATTCCCCCAACATCAGAAGGATCCACCAAAATACTTTTCCGCCGCCGTAAGCCTCTGTTCCCATTAGATCCCATCTTGGTGCCTTTTCCGGCATCCTGCTGGAGGGGGATTCAATCACGGAGGGCCTCTACATCAACCTTGCTACCCTTCGAATGAAGCGTGAGTAGTTTACCACAGACCTACGGGTCCATAGCTAGTAGCTAGATGGGTTCTTCTCTCTCTTTGATCTTCAATACAATGTTCTCCCTGATGTTCTTGGAGTTCTATCCGATGTAATATTCTTTTGCGGTGTGTTTGTCGGGATCCGATGAATTGTGGATTTATGATCAAATTATCTATGAATATTATTTGAGTCTTCTCTGAACTCTTTTATGCATGATTAAATATCTTTGCATTTCTATTCTAATTATCAGTTTGGTTTGGCCAACTAGATTGGTTTTTCTTGCAATGGGAGAGGTGCATAGTTTTGGGTTCAATCTTGTGGTGTCCTCACCCAGTGACATAGTAGGGGTAGCGAGGCACAATTGTATTGTTGCCATCAAGGATAAAAAGATGGGGTTTTCATCATATTGCTTGAGTTTATCCCTCTACATCATGTCATCTTTCTTAAAGCGTTACTCCGTTCTTATGAACTTAATACTCTAGATGCATGGTAGATAGCGGTCGATTTCTGGAGTAATAGTAGTAGATGCAGGGAGGAGTCGGTATACTTATCACATACGTGATGCCTAAATTCATGATCATTGCCTTAGATATCGTCATAACTTTGCGCTTTTCTATCAATTGCTCGACAGTAATTTGTTTACCCACCATATGTTTTCTTTTAAGAGAGAAGCCTCTAGTGAAACCTATGGCCCTCGGGTCTATTTTCCATCATATATTTTCAGATATATAAACCAAAGAACCCAAAAATACCTTGTTACAATTTATTTATATTTACTTCAATTTGCTCTTTTATTTATCTTTTATACCTATCTCTATTAGATCTCACTCTTGTTCGTGACCGTGAAGGGATTTGTAACCCCTTTTTTCACATTGTGTGCAAGTGTTTGTTAGTTTGTGCAGGTGCATAGATTGGAGACTTGCTTGTGCCTCCTACTGGATTGATACCTTGGTTCTTAACTGAGGTAAATACTTATCTCTACTTTGTTGCATCACCCTTTCCTCTTTGAGGGAAAAATCAATGCAGGCTCAAGAAGTAGCAATAACCAGCGGATCACACACGTACCTCATCTGGATGAATTGAGTGCACTCGTTTGGCCGTCATGCTAATGTGCGACCCAGCACGGATGGGACGTACCACTGACAGGGCGGGATGACACAATAATAAATTTTAGTTTTCCTAGTCTTCCACGACAAGCTGACGCGCTAAGCCATGCCTGCTTATGCACTCAATTCCGATGACCGTCGCGTTTCCCGTGACACACTGGTTCACCTACCTTCCACCTATAATTACTGGTTCCAGGCGTTCTCTGGTGGCACCATCACCCAACTTGCCCTATCCTCACAAGCCCCCACCGGCCCGACATCGCTCGCCACTTGCCCTCACTCTCGCCACATCCGTCATGCCCCCACCCGTCCGCAATCGACGACGCCAGAGGCGCTCACCACTGGAGCTAGTGTTTGGTTTTTCACCGGAAGGCAGACGGAGGGAGGAGGCATTCTATCGTTCTTTAGATGGCAATGCGGAGTATGAGGACTTGTTGGAGCGTGATCACCTGGCGGAGGAGTAGCGTATCACCGATTTGTGCCGCCAGTGAGGCATGGAGCAGCAGCGCACCGCCACTCTGAGTCGCGGCAGAGAGCCCGCAACTAGGCCGACTACATGGAGGCCGGTGCCCGGCAAATAGTCCTAGAGGTAGTCGGGCACGCACGCGTTAGTGATGCGGAATTTTACTACCAGCTCGTCAAGTGGGTTTCTCGCTTAGAAGCCGAAGCTTCGGTGGACCACGCCGGCATGGAAAGGGCCAATACGCGTGAGCAACGTGCCCTATCGCACCTCGGGAAAGTCCGAGGCTAGGAGGAGGACGTCGATGCCAGTGTTTAGCGTGTACCGCATGTGGCGTCTGGCATCATCTAGTTAGATAAGAGTAAGTTAGTACTTGTACACTAGAGTATTAGTGGGAGTAGATAGTTAAGTTGGCTATGATGGTTTTCAACGTGGAAGTTCAGCACTCTATCTGTGGATCAGACCTGTTACTTTGCTCTGAATGTTGAACTTTCCGTGTGAACGTATGTAATGGGTTGTATTTGTCCACTACGGATTTAGAGGCTGACTTGTGGGCCTACTAGGTTGATGCGTACATAATCAGGAGATGATTGTACGTGGAGAGGATGACAGCAGGGACCCATCAGGGTCATGGTAGTACGCAAGCAAGTGCCTCCTTATTTCAAGCCAAAAAAAGGTTCCTCCTAATGGATTCCTGACATCTGGGTCCCATGCCATTGTCAACGTAGTCAATAAACGAGAGAATTGCATAACGAGCGGCTGACACCCGGGACCCAGCAGCTTGCCCGTTTTTTTTGTTCTTGAGATGGAGGAGGGTATCAACTGGGCTGTGCAGGGCATTCTTGCCAGTCTAGCCAGCCTTTTATTTTATGTTTACCACAAGACCAGCCCTGTTTTTTTATTTCTGAAAATGGCAAGCTAATTTTTTTGTTTTTTTTGCAGAATACCGAACCGAGGCCTACTTGCTTTTGTCAAACCTGCTGGGTTGCAAGGGATGCATTCAGCTTGTGCAGAAAATGGGCTATCAGTACTGAGAAATGGGCCCCTAAAGAAAGTAATGAGAAAAGGGTTGTACATTTTTAAGACATAGCAAATCGGTAATTAGTTTCAATTTTTTTTTGCATTTTGATATTTTAAATTTCATTGATTTTATGCGGTGAAACTTATTTGGATTTTAAATTGATATAAATTTATTTTTCAAATTAGTTTGAATGTGACTCGAAATTTTGGGATTAAAAACAGTTCGGACCGCACCGAAATATGCAAAATTTCATTGAGTTTTTTAACCGTGGCCGCAATATGGTTTGTAATGCTAACAAAAAGAATATGGGCTCCAAAAAATCCTTATGAACTAGCAAATGGGTTGTAAATTATTAGAAATAATGGCAGATGTGATGTATGATGTTTTCGATAGATTTGAGGATGACTTATGGGCCTACTAGGTTGACGCGTACGCTTTCCTAAAAAAGGTTAACATGTAGGCAAGGTTATGTCAACTTAGTCAACACACGAGAGCAGTGACTGTTTGATGTCCATCCAATGGCTGTCGTGCTTCTTCAATTCTGGTCTTCCTGCTCCCGCCATCCAAACCAGCACCGGCAGGACAGCCTGCTCCTTCCTCCCATGGCCGGCTATGCTGCCCCGCAAGCCTCACCGGCCCACCCTACTCCCACCGCTGGCCAGGCCATCCCTCTACCCACCCACACCTCCTATTATTTTCTGGCGACGCTAAGCTCACCCCGCAACCGAAGCAGTAACCGCCCTCCTACTCCCCTCAGCGTGGGTATCCATTATTGTGGCTTCGCCGTCGTCCACCGTGTTGATGTTCTTAGCGCGGCGTGGTCAACATGGTAAACAAACGATAGCCATCAGAAGAGGTATGTAAGTGGAAAGGCTGGCAGTAGGGACCCGCATGGTCCATGTCCGCAAACAAGCAAGTGCCTCCTTATTATTTGAACAAAAATGATTGCTCCTACTGACAGTTGGAACCCACCAGCTACATCTTCGCATGCAAGGAAGTGCCTTCTTATCACACGGGAAAAAAAGTTTCCTCTACGTGACAGCTAAGACCCACTAGCTACATCTTCGCACGCAAGGAAGTGCCTCCTTGTTCCCCATAAGAAAAATGATTCCTCCCGCTGGTAGGTGGGACCCACCAGATTTGGTGGCTGACTTGTGGGCCTACTAAGTTGACGCGTACGCAGGATTTTGTAAACCTAGGAAACAAACGGTTCTAGTAGCAATGACCGTTAGATGTTAATCCAACGGCCATGCTGCTTCTTCAATCTCTGATCTTTGTGCTCCAGCCGCCCAAACCAGCGCCGGCAGGACCGCCTGCTCCTGCCTCCCGTGGCCGGCCATGCTGCCACTGGTGGCCATGCCATCCCTCTACTCACCCACACCTCGTGTTATTCTCCGGCGACAGCAGCCTCACACCATGGCCTAAGCAGTCAACCCTCGTACTCCCTCCGCGTGGGCATCCACTACCACACCTTTCTCGACTCCGCGTCGTTCCCTTCCTAGGCCTCGCCATCGTCCACCGCCCTGTTGCTCTTGGCGTTGCATGGTCAACGGGGTCAACAAACAACAGTCATCGGAGAGGACTTTAGTTGTTGAGCCTGTCAGCTGGACCCACCAGCTACATCTTCGAACACAAGGAAGTGCCTCCTTATTACTCGCAAAATAAAAATGACTCCTCCCCCCGACATCTGGGACCCACCAGCCATACCTTCACACGCAAGGAAGTGTGTCCTTATCCTCCCTGACAGCTGGGACCCACCCGATCGAAGCGTACGCATCGTTGTCTGTCTGGTCGCGAGTGTGTATGTACATATTGGTCGATCAGTCTCTCTGCAACGATGAACTGTGGCCGAGCAAGCAGCGACACATGTAGTAGTAGAGCCCCCGAATAGCAGTTCAAGCAGTCCAGTCTAAACCGTGTACATGTACGTACAACCACATGCAAACAAATACGGCCACATATGTACATAGGGGCGGGGTCTTGAACGCCTACTCGTGCATACGTAAGGCCAGTGCTCATGTACATGGAGAGGCAGCGGACGGCATCAACGGCGTCCTATTCATCAGCAGCCAACCGGTTGGGTCAGAACGTTGAAACTACATCGTGTTCATCAGGAGCCAACCGTCTTGGACAGAACAGCCGAACGGGGCCTGGCGTACCGCAGAACGGAGGAAACGGCCTTCTGTTCGACCGCCTACGGTCGAAACAAGGCCATGTTCATTGGGAGGGGTGTGGCATACCGCAAAACACAGGAAACAAACTTCTGTTCGAGCTCCTACGGTCGAGACGGGGTCCTGTTGATCGGGTGGGGTCTGGCGTATCGCAAAACGGAGGAAACAGACTTCTCTTCGATCACCTACAGTCTAAAAGGGGTCCTGTTCATCTAGAGGGGTGTGGCATACCACAAAACGGGACTCCACGGGCTACTGTTCATCCACCGTCGGCTTCCTCCAGCCTCCACCTACTTCTATTCATCCAATGTCAACCTCCTCTAGCCTCCACCGGCTACTGTTCATCCTGCCTGCACGGGGACCTGTTCATCCACCCCCAATCGGCTGAGGTGTGGTGGGCTCCTCGGGGTACCGTTCATCTAGCGGCAACGGCCTACTACCACGAGGTCATGTTCATCCAACCCCCACCGGGAACTGTTCTTCCACAACCACCCAACCGGCTCGACTCACCACCTCTCGACTCGTTCTACTTACCGCGTGCATGGTAGCAATGGTCACTGTTCATCGGGAGGCAACCCAACACCGGCTGGCTACATCTCACACGGGTGCTCGATCGGCTTTAGCAAGCAGATCGGTCGCTCGGATTCAGTTAGCAACAACAGAGAAGGAATTGCTCGGGTTTAGTTAGCAGCAAATGAATCACACGGGTTCAGTTAACAGCCAAGGGATCAATCGATCGCTTAGGTTCAGTAACATATCTAGTGTGATTGTTCAGGTTCAGTTGGAGCCAATGCCTCGCACACACGTGCGTACGAGAGAGAAACGCGCAAACCACATTGCATCACTCAGCCCCGACCACCCACCGTAACCGAGAACTCCCCAATATTTTCCTCGCCCTCACTTATACGTCATGCAAGTGCGTCTCCGGCCCGCCTGGGATGAAAAGCCCATTTTCTGTGATGATTTTTTGTCATAGAAGTAGGAGCCCACCACATCTATGATGATACGTGTTTTTGTCACAATTATCATCAGAAAAAAATTCGTTCGGGCCAAAATGTCACGGATGTGTCTTTTTTTGTAGTGTGTCCCATAATACTTGGTAGGCCTTTCCTATGAACCATAGGTGTTGTTATTCATATGAAAGAAGGGAGTATAAAATTTCAGTTATCATTAAAGAAGGGTATGGAACACTTCCCTAAAAAGAGAATTAAGCCACCATATGAATCTATTATGAGGGCCACCTATGGAATTAATTTGAAAGATGACAAGACTTGAATATATGCATTACGCCTAGCTAGGGGCGTAAAACAATAGCGCTAGTTGGGAGGCCACCCAATAGTTAACTTAATTTTCTTGTTTCTTTTCTGGTTTTGTGTGTGCACACAATTATGTTACTGTTATGGTTGTGTTTTTGTGTTTAATTAGTGTTTGTGCCAAGTAAAGCCTTTGGGATGATTTGGATGATACTTGCTTTGATTCTGTGCAAATACAGAAACTTTTGTGTCGAGGAGCAGAATTGTTAAAATTTGCGGGAGCGTGATAAAATTCTGAATTTTTTACACATATTGATATACAAATTGCGCACATTGTCCTAATGTTTCAGAATTTCTGGAGTTACAGAAGTATGGTCATTGTTCTAATTACTTTAGTCTGCTCTGTTTTTCGATAGATTCTATTTTTGTTGCGTTGTTCGCTTGTTTTGATGAATCTATGGATTTTATCGAGGGGTATAAGCCATGGTGAAGTTCGAATATAGTAGGTATAATGCAATAATAAAATATGAATTGGTATACAATAGTACCTAAAGTAGTGTCTTGTGTTATTATACTAACAGATCTCATGAAGGTTTTGTTGAGTTTTGTGTGCTGAAGTTTTGAGTGAGATCACGATGGATGAAGGAATAAGGAGTGCCAAGAGCCTAAGATTGGGGATGTTTGAGGCACCCCAAGGCAATATTCAATGACTCCCAAGTATCTAAGCTTGGGGATGCCCTGGAAGGCATCCCCTGTTTCTTCTACCGACCATCGGTAATATTACTTGGAGCTATATTTTTATTCATCACATGATATGAATTTTTCTTGGAGCGTCATTGATGTCTACTACGCAACCTTCTTCTTGTAGACGTTGTTGGGCCTCCAAGTGCAGAGCTTTGTAGGACAGTAGCAAATTTCCCTCAAGTGGATGACCTAAGGTTTATCAATCCGTGGGAGGCGTAGGTTGAAGATGGTCTCTCTCAAACAACCCTGCAACCAAATAACAAAGAGTCTCTTGTGTCCCCAACACACCCAATACAATGGTAAATTGTATAGGTGCACTAGTTCGGCGAAGAGATGGTGATACAAGTGCAATATGGATGGTAGATATAGGTTTTTGTAATCTGAAAATATAAAAACAGCAAGGTAACAAGCGATAAAAGTGAGCGTAAACGGTATTGCAATGCTAGGAAACAAAGCCTAGGGTTCATCCTTTCACTAGTGCAAGTTCTCTCAACAATAATAACATAATTGGATCATATAACTATCCCTCAACATGCAACAAAGAGTCACTCCAAAGTCACTAATAGCAGAGAACAAACGAAGAGATTATGGTAGGGTACGAAACCACCTCAAAGTTATTCTTTCTGATCAATCTATTCAAGAGTCCGTAGTAAAATAACACGAAGCTATTCTTTCTGTTCGATCTATCATATGGTTCATACTAGAATAACACCTTAAGACACAAATCAACGAAAACCCTAATGTCACCTAGATACTCTAATGTCACCTCAAGTATCCGCGAGTATGATTATACGATATGCATCACACAATCTCAGATTCATCTATTCAACCAACACAAAGAACTTCAAAGAGTGCCCCAAAGTTTCTACCGCAGAGTCAAGATGAAAACGTCTGCCAACCCCTATGCACAAGTTCAAAACGGAACCCGCAAGTAGATCACCAAAACATACATCAAGTGGATCACGTGAATATCCCATTGTCACCACAGATAAGCACATGCAAGACATACATCAAGTGTTCTCAAATCCTTAAAGACTCAGTCCGATAAGATAAATTCAAAGGGAAAACTCAATCCATTACAAGAGAGTAGAGGGGGAGAAACATCATAAGATCCAACTATAATAGCAAAGCTCGTGATACATCAAGATCGTGCCAAATCAAGAACACGAGAGAGAGATCAAACACATAGCTACTGGTACATACCCTCAGCCCCGAGGGTGAGCTCTCCCTCCTCGTCATGGAGAGTGCCGGGATGATGAAGATGGCCACCAGTGAGGGATCCCCCCTCCGGCAGGGTGCCGGAACAGGGTCCCGATTGGTTTTTCGTGGCTACAGAGGCTTGCGGCAGCGGAACTCCCGGTCTATTCTGTTCCCCGATGTTTTTAGGGTATATGGACATATATTGGCGAAAGAAGTCGGTCAGGGGAGCCACGAGGAGCCCACGAGGGTGGGGGCGCGCCCAGGGGGGCAGGCGCGCCTCCCTGCCTCGTGGCCACCTTGAAGCTTCCTTGACTTCAACTCCAAGTCTCCTGGATCACGTTCGTTCCAAAAATCACGCTCCCAAAGGTTTCATAACGTTTGGACTCTGTTTGATATTCCTTTTCTGCGAAACACTAAAACAAGGGAAAAAACAGAAACTAGCACTGGGCTCTGGGTCAATAGGTTAGTCCCAAAAATAATATAAAAGTGTTTAGTAAAGCCCATAAACATCCAAAACATATAATATAATAGCATGAATACTTCATAAATTATAGATACGTTGGAGACGTATCAGCATCCCCAAGCTTAATTCCTGCTCGTCCTCGAGTAGGTAAATAATAAAAATAATAATTTATGAAGTGTGAATGCTAGCCAGTGCATAAGTTTGATCAATGATAATTTCAATCACCTTTTCTAGCATCATTATATGTCATAATAGTAGCTCAACTCATAAAACTTTTCATGATCATGTAACAAGCTTTTCACATGTTAAAGTATAGATCATAAACTTTCTTGAAAACTAACAAACCGTGTTATTAGTCATCAAACAATTACAATTCATCTTATTTTCAGGAAGAGTCTATGCCAGAGCTTTGATTTAGCAAACTCCACATGCTCAACTATCATTTAGTCTTTCATAATTGCTAACACTCACGCGATATTTATGGGTTCAAGGTTTTAATCAGACACAGATAAAGATAGGGGCTTATAGATTCGCCTCCCAACCTTTTACCTCAAGGGTAATGTCAACAATAATAGCTCATGATGCCTTACATCCAATTGGATATATATATCAGAATCTTTCCAACACAATGTGCTTGCCAAGGGATAAAATGTAAAAAGGAAAGGTGAAGATCACCATGACTCTTGCATAAGGTAAAAGACAAGAATAAAAGATATGCCCTTCGCAGAGGGAAGTAGAGGTTGCCATGCGCTTTTATAGTTGGATGCACAAAATATTTATGCGAGGGAACGTCACTTCATATTGCCACTTGTGATAGGGACCTTTATTATGCAGTCCGTCGCTTTTATTGATTCCATATCACAAGATCGTATAAAGCTTATTTTCTCCACACAAAAAGATCATACATATTTAGAGAGCAATTTTTATTGCATGCACCGATGACAACTTACTTGAAGGATCTTACTCAATCCATAGGTAGGTATGGTGGACTCTCATGGCAATACTGGTTTAAGGGATGTTTGGAAGCACAAGTAGTATCTCTACTTAGTGCAAAGAATTTGGCTAGCATGAGGGGGAAAGGCAAGCTCAACGTGTTGGGCGATCCATGACAATATACTTTATTTCGGATATAAGAAAACATAACCCATTACGTTGTCTTCCTTGTCCAACATCAACCTTTTAGCATGTCATATTTTAATGACTGCTCACAATTACAAAAGATGTCCAAGATAGAATATTTATATGTGAAATCTCTCTTCCTTCAATATTCTTTCATGAATTGTTCAAGTGACCAATAGAATGTTTGCTAACCTTCAATAAATTTACCACCTCTACTTCTTATATGTAAAGTCATTACTCCCCATGGGATAAGCATATGAAACATATATAATTTCAGATTTATGATATTCAATTTATTCAACCATTTACTCATAGGATATAAGTGAAGCACACGAGTAAATGACAAACTACTCCAAAAAGATATAAGTGAAGATCAATGAGTAGTTTAATAATTATGCAACTATGTGAAGACTCTCTAACATTTAAGAATTTCAGATCTTGGTATTTTATTCAAACAGCAAGCAAAGCTAAAGAAAATAAAATGATTCTCCAAGCAAAACACATAGCATGTGGTGAATAAAAATATAGCTCCAAGTAAAGTTACTGATGAACGAAGAAGAAAGAGGGGATGCCATCCGGGGCATCCCCAAGCTTAGGCTCTTGGTTGTCCTTGAATATTACCTTGGGGTGCCTTGGGCATCCCCAAGCTTAGGCTCTTGCCACTCCTTATTCCATAGTCCATCGAATCTTTACCCAAAACTTGAAAACTTCACAACACAAAACATAACAGAAAATCTCGTGAGCTCCGTTAGCGAAAGAAAACAGAACACCACTTCAAGGTACTGTAATGAACTCATTATTTATTTGTATTGGTGTTAAATCTATTGTATTACAACTTATCTATGGTTTATAAACTATTTTACTAGCCATAGATTCATCAAAATAAGCAAACAACACACGGAAAACAGAATCTGTCAAAAACAGAACAGTCTGTAGTAATCTGTAACTAACGCAAACTTCTGGAACTCAAACAATTCTACCAAAATTGGACGACCTAGATAATTTGTTTATTGATCTTCTTCAATTGGAATCTGTATTTTATCACGTTCTGGTGATTTTAAACAATTGTTTTCGTGAGAAGAAAGTTTCTTTCTTTTTCAGCAAGATCAAATAATTATCATCCAAGAAGATCCTATAGGTTTTACTTGGCACTTTATTGAAACAAAAGCTATAAAACATTATTTCTACAGTAGCTTAATCATGTGAACACACAAAAACAGTAGGGTTAAATATTGGGTTGTTTCCCAACAAGCGCTTTTCTTTAATGCCTTTTAGCTAGGCATGATGATTTCAATGATGCTCACATAAAAGATAAGAATTGAAACATAAAGAGAGCATCATGAATAATATGACTAGCACATTTAAGTCTAACCCACTTGCTGTGCATAAGGATTTTGTGAGCAAACAAGTTATGGGAATAATAATCAACTAACATAGGAAGGCAAAACAAGCATAACTTCAAAACCTTAAGCACATAGAGAGGAAACTTGATATTATTGCAATTTCTACAAGCATATATTCCTCCCTCATAATTAATTTTCAGTAGCATCATGAATGAATTCAACGATATAACCATCAAATAAAGCATTATTCTCATGATGCACAAGCATATAATTTTTATTACTCTCCACATAAGCAAATTTCTTCTCATGAATAATAGTGGGAGCAAACTCAACAAAATAACTATCATGTGAAGCATAATCCAATTGAAAATTAAAATCATGATGACAAGTTTCATGGTTATCTTTATTCTTTATAGCATACGTGTCATCACAATAATCATCATAAATAGGAGGCATGCTTTCATCATAATAAATTTTCTCATCAAAACATGGGGGACTAAACATATCATCTTCATCAAACATAGCATCCCCAAGCTTGTGGCTTTGCATATCATTAGCATCATGGGTATTCAAAGAATTCATACTAACAACATTGCAATCATGCTCATCATTCACATATTTTATGCCAAGCATTCTATGTAATTCTTCTTCTAGTACTTGAGCACAATTTTCCTTCCCATCATTTTCACGAAAGATATTAAAAAGATGAAGCGTATGAGGCAAACTCAATTCCATTTTTTAGTAGTTTTCTTTTATAGACGAAACTAGTGATAAAACAAGAAACAAAAAGATTCGATTGCAAGATCAAAAGATATACCTTCAAGCACTCACCTCCCCGGCAATGGTGCCAGAAAAGAGCTTGATGTCGACTACGCAACCTTCTTCTTGTAGACGTTGTTGGGCCTCCAAGTGCAGAGGTTTGTTGGACAGTAGCAAATTTCCCTCAAGTGGATGACCTAAGGTTTATCAATCCGTGGGACGCGTAGGTTGAAGATGGTCTCTCTCAAACAACCCTACAACCAAATAACAAAGAGTCTCTTGTGTCCCCAACACACCCAATACAATGGTAAATTGTATAGGTGCACTAGTTCGGTGAAGAGATGGTGATACAAGTGCAATATGGATGGTAGATATAGGTTTTTGTAATCTGAAAATATAAAAACAGCAAGGTAACAAGCTATAAAAGTGAGCGTAAACGGTATTGCAATGCTAGGAAACAAGGCCTAGGGTTCATACTTTCACTAGTGCAAGTTCTCTCAAAAATAATAACATAATTGGATCATATAACTATCCCTCAACATGCAACAAAGAGTCACTCCAAAGTCACTAATAGCGGAGAACAAACGAAGAGATTATGGTAGGGTACGAAACCACCACAAAGTTATTCTTTCTGATCAATCTATTCAAGAGTCCGTAGTAAAATAACACGAATCTATTCTTTCCGTTCGATCTATCATAGAGTTCATACTAGAATAACACCTTAAGACACAAATCAACCAAAACCCTAATGTCACCTAGATACTCGAATGTCACCTCAAGTATCCGCGGGTATGATTATACGATATGCATCACACATTCTCAGATTCATCTATTCAACCAACACAAAGAACTTCAAATAGTGCCCCAAAGTTTCTACCGGAGAGTCAAGACGAAAACGTGTGCCAACCCCTACGCATAAGTTCACAAACGGAACCCGCAAGTTGATCACCAAAACATACATCAAGTGGATCACGTGAATATCCCATTGTCACCACAGATAAGCACATGCAAGACATACATCAAGTGTTCTCAAATCCTTAAAGACTAAATCCGATAAGATAACTTCAAAAGGAAAACTCAATCCATTACAGGAGAGTACAGGGGGAGAAACATCATAAGATCCAACTATAATAGCAAAGCTCGCAATACATCAAGATCGTGCCAAATCAAGAACACGAGAGAGAGAGATCAAACACATAGCTACTGGTACATACCCTCAGCCCCGAGGGTGAGCTACTCCCTCCTCGTCATGGAGAGCGCCGGGATGATGAAGATGGCCACTGGTGAGGGAACCCCCCTCCGGCAGGGTGCCGGAACAGGGTCCCGATTGGTTTTTCGTGCCTATAGAGGCTTGCGGCGGCGGAACTCCTGATCTATTCTGTTCCCCGATGTTTTTAGGGTATGTGGACATATATAGGCGAAAGAAGTCGGTCAGGGGAGCCACGAGGGTGGGGGGCGCACCCAGGGGGGCAGGCATGCCTCCCTGCCTCGTGGCCACCTCGAAGCTTCCTTGACTTCAACTCCAAGTCTCGTGGATCACGTTCGTTCCAAAATTCACGCTCCTGAAGGTTTCATTCCGTTTGGACTCCGTTTGATATTCCTTTTCGGTGAAACACTGAAACAAGGGAAAAAACAGAAACTGGCATTGGGCTCTGGGTCAATAGGTTAGTCCCAAAAATAATATAAAAGTGTTTAGTAAAGCCCATAAACATCCAAAATAGATAATATAATAGCATGAATACTTCATAAATTATTGATACGTTGGAGACGTATCAGTCGTGTATTATATCAGTCTTTGTTTGCTTTTTAGTTTGTCACAATCATCCTTTCAAGACACACCCACTTTAGAGGGACACACATATTTCATGATTTTTTAGCATGCTCTATGTGCTTCACTTATAAATTTTGAGCTAGGCAGTTGCTCTAGTGCTTCACTTATATCTTTTAGACCATGACGGTGATTATATTTTGAAGAAATAGATGAACTCTCATGCTTCAGTTATATTATTTTGAGAGTTGACAATAGTAATGGTAATATGCACAAGACATGAATTTGGTCCTAATGTGATGGATATTCAAGAGGGATATATTAAAAACTTTCATGTAGATCAATGGATATGATAAGTTTGATTCCTCACAATAGTTTTGCGATATGGAGATGATAACATGTGAGTTATGCTAGTGTGTGTCGAAATCGGGCCTCCGCGGACCCAAACAAGGTTCGAACTCTAGGGCGTGTGCGAAGGATCCTTCCTAGCTATAACTTGCTGCTCGCCGCCCTACGGACTGACTTCATTGAGCTCGAGCGAGCGGGGTGGGGAAGTGGACACAGTGATTTACCCAGGTTCGGGCCACCTTGTGGAGTAGGACCCTACTCCTGCTTTGTGGTGGATTGCCTTGCAAGGAGGATGAGTATGAACTAGTGCAAGTGTGAGCTACCTCAGGAGAGATCGATGGTGGAAGGATTCGATCCATCTCTTCGGTGGAGACTAGCCTATATTTATAGGGAACTTGGTCGTCTTCGCTCATAGCTTAGGAGGGAAGGGATACCACAACGACCAATTTGAAGGGGGACAGGAGTACACCCTATCCTTACTAAAGGTGGTCTTCGCCTGCAAAGCTTCTGGTCGTGGCGCAATGGTGGGCTCGGTGATGACCTCCGTCCCACCGAGCCCGTGGTCTTGGTCTTGTTGCACGGGAATGGAAACCTTTGGGGCATTCTGTGGGAACCCATGTACGTCCTTGCCTCCTTAGCACCAAAGGGGAAACCGTCCTGGACTGCACCTGTTGGCGCCCTCTTGGCCTTGGCCATCATGGCTCATGTCACTGCGCGCCTCGCGAGGTGGGACGCCTACCTAGAGATGTCCGCTCCACTTGAGGCAGCCTCGGGGGGCTGCTCCTTGGGAGGCCTTATCGTCGTTCGCCTTGAGAGGTGGGGGGCCCTCGCGGGTCTTGCTCGTGAAGCCTTGAAGTTAGGCCACGCCGGGCCGTTGGTGGAGCCACGCACTGGGCCGCAGGCAGATGGGTCTGGGTACCCCGGTCCCAGAACATCGACAGTAGCCCCTAGGCCCACGGCGCGCTCGGCCTGGCTTCGAGGCGAAGGAAACGGAGGTAGGGTGAAGCGGCACGGGACCTAACCGCCCGTGGGCCAGTGTTGACGCGTGGCGCACGACGGGACGCGGACGCCCCCACTCTCCCACGTCGCCTCGGTAACTGCCCAGGCTAACAAAAGCCTGGTGTACTCCACGGAGGCATCATTGCTCCCTCTCGACATGCCGCGATCCCCTTCCTTTGCGAGAAGCTCCTCCAGATCCAGACAAGGCGCCTCCCCACCTTCTCCACCTCTGGTGCCATAGATTCTTCGCATGGCGCCCGTCGGGAAATCGAATACCGCATCCTCAGTCACGAACTCCCGCACTCCTGCGCCGGTGCTCTCGGCCTCCTCCATCTCCAAGGAACAGGACCTCAACCCGGTGCTCCCGTTGACGGCCGACGACATCAATGAGTGGGGAGAGATCCAGATCTAGCATGGATCCGCCGCTTGGAGTGACCGGCCGAAGTTAGCCTACCCCTTCTTCCTCCACGATGTCTTCGCCAGGCTTGTTCCGCCCTTCTCCGACTTATTCTTTGCTATCCACAGGCAATACAAAATTCATGCCCTTCACCTTCAGCCCAACTCCATCCTCCTCCTATCCGTCTTTGTTTTCTACTGTGAAGCTTTCGTGGGTGTGAGGCCCTCGGTGGCGCTCTTCCGCCACTTCTTCAGCTTGCGGTTCTCCACCGGGGCTTTGCTATCCGGGTGCGTCTCTTTCGTTGACGTGCTCAACGGGAACTCGATCCTGCAGGCCGGGAAGAAGGTGGAAGGCTTCCGGCGGCACTGGGTCTATCTAGATGCTCGCGACACCAACCCACGTCTGGAGCTTCCGACGGAACTTCCCGAGCGGATCCACGGGTGGGGTTCCACAAAGCTCACCGACCCCTGAGCAAAGCCCATCCTGGAGAAGATGGCCTCAGATATGGAGGCGAAGCTGCTAACGGGGGCGATGATCGTGAAGGAGTTCTTGGCGCAGCGCCTCGCACCACTCAAATCATGTTTGAAGCCTTTGTGGGCGTACGAGGGCGTGGGAGACGCGGCGAGGCTGCACATTGCCAGCTTGACGAGCAAGGAGTTGGACGTGGCCTTGTACAACTTGCTCGGCTGTATCCCTAGGAACATTCCCGAGGCCGCCGCCCCGCTATACAGCCGCGATGACAGGGATGAGATGCCCGAGGCCATGCCTGTCTTCGACGAGTGGGGGCTTGAGGCGCACGACCACCCCGAATCGCCCGTGGTGCTGTCCTCCGGCGAGAGTGATAGCGGCGAGGATTCAGAGGAAATGGAGGATGATGACCCTGGGGAGATGTCCCCATTGTCTTGGCGCCGGCTCCTCCTCGGCTTCGATGACGACGCCGGTGCTGATGAGCTCCCGGCCACAGATTCCCCGCGCCTCGTCAGGGCGCCCGGGAGGAGGTCAGAGTCTATTTCCCTGGTCGCGTGAGCATCTGGCCAGGCGGCCCCAGGCGAGGGGGTGGCAGAGCCCCCTTTGGAAGGCCCCCCGGACCCTACCGGGGCGGCCGAGGAGACGGGATCGTCCCCGCAAGGAGCGCAGCCGACGGTCGCGACGGCCTCCACCAAGGCAGTTATGGTTTCGCTGGTCAAGATCCCTCGAGGGAGCCCCCTCGCTCCTCCGGTCAGCGGCACCGCAACGGGGCCCATTGGGGGCCACTCCGACAGCACCCGGGGCGAGACTGGGGCCACGTCGAAGAAGAAAGTGGGCGGATCAGCCTCCAAGGAGGAGAAGAAAAAGAAGTGGGCTGCGCCAGATGTGTGAGTATCATTGCCTTACCTTTTGACCATGCATACGTAATCCATACGCTCATGTTGCACCTCGTCACGCTGAACAGGGGCGACGGTGCGGAGAAGAAGAAGAAGCCGACAGCCGACACGAAGGTACCCAACATCCTGAGAACGGCCTCGACGCTCGGTCGCGGTCTCAGTGGGCGCGCACAGCGCCGACCTACCACAACCCTTGGCCGCGCGGGCAGCAATGCACCAGGGAGTATGGGCATGCCACCCCCTCCCAGAGGGCGGGCCAACAAGGACACAAGGGCTCGCCAAGCAGCGCTCCTTGCCGCTAGCACAACATCCCCGGTCCTGGGAGAGGGGGCGACGCCCCACCCTCCATTGGTTGAACCGGACTCAGGGCATGCAGCGGCGCAGCCTCAAGCAGTGCCGACTCCCATAATCCAGCAGGCCATGGCATCAGTTGCAACTTGTCGTGTCGTAGGAGCCGGGCGGCGCGAAGAAGGACTACTAGAGAAAACCCAAGTAGTAGTGCTTGTTTTATAGCTAGCAGTAGCACTTGTACGAGCGCTACCACTAAGGCGCTATAGCTAACTAGCAGCAGTAGCGCTGGAAAGGCTACTACTATTCCTAGCCAGTAGCGCTTTTGTTGGGAAAGCGCTACTGATAGTAGTAAGTAGCAGTAGCGTTTCTTCTAAAAAGCACTGCTGCTAACTTTTCCTGTATTTTAAAAAATACAGCTTATTTTCGTTGTGGTTTTATATACAGTACTTTCATCATATGATTTTATGACCATGATTAGTTATTATATATAACAATGGGTGACATGAACATGGAGTAGATTCAAGTGGAGGCAACATGTGGTGCATGTCGAAAGTACTACTAATCCAAACTTGATCTAGTTTGGATTAGTAGTACTTTTGATGTGCACCACATGTTGCCTCCACTTGAATATAATCCATGTCCATTTCACCTACTCTTATATATAATAACTCATCATGCTCATATAACAACTTAGCATCATGCATCATCGATCATAATAATAAATAACTCATCATTGGTATCATAATAACAAGTCATACTCATCATCATCGATCATACAACTTCTACTCGATACCATAATAACAAGTCATACTCATCATCATCATAGTCATCTAACCAATCCTACTTAGTTGTTCTTAGCACATGATCATGAGTATTAGCTAGGACCTACTACCTTATCTTAGGTAAAATAGCATAAAACAAGATAGGCCCAGACTCTCCATTATGGAGAATGGAGATTATCCTGTCTCCAATTCTTGCCTTTAGCACAATGTTGCTTCCAAGTAGCTCCCTACGACTGACCATACATATTTTCCATTCTTTGATTGTCATGTCTTCACCAGTTTTAGAAATCCGATATGGACAGGTGTGATTCGTAGGATGACCTGGCCGTATGTTCAAAACATCAAGGCGACCATTCTGAAACATCAGATGAGTCACACAATCCTTCGGGATTTTCTGTCGAAAAATATAGTAATGACTTCGTAGTTAGCAATGTAGTTCAGTTTTAGAAGAATTTATGCAAAACATGCACGGATGTCGTAATAGTAAAAAAATCTTACCATGGCATCTCCATGGATGTTACCGTAGTTCAACACGTGCACTCTAGTGGCACGTATTAACCATAATGTGGAGGAGTTTGATAATAGATATTGTAATTCTCAAGATCAGTACAAAATGCAATCAGATGATTTTCTCCTGATAAGTTAATTCTGAGCCATCGGTGTAGTAGGTTCTGTCTACCATCTTCCGCACATTCTTTGAAGAATGAAAATAAGCTGTCAATGGAAATAAGATGTAAACTATTATAAAATAAACAATATAAATTACTTAATAACTATATTTGAGAAGCTCACATAGCGGTAGAACTGGAAGCGTATCAACAAGGACCCAAATGTCCAAATTGTCTTCGGCGATGTCAGGATCACCAAGATCCATTGTGACAAGCATACCCTCATAAAAACCATACATCTTGCAAAGTGCTTCCCAATTCGTGCTACCAAAATGGGTTACGCTCTAATAATTGTACATATTTACTTCAAAATCCATACCATGATGGGTCCTTAGGTGAATTTTCTTTGTTTCCATAGTTTCATGATCTTCAAAATCCAGCCTCTCCAAGACATAACGTCTTGCATGGCATGGGATAAGCTAGTCGAATTGTGAAAGACAAAAATTACACGTTGAAGTAGTAGAAGTCGTGCTTAATTACGAAAAAAAACTTATCGTCATTGCGTACCGTTTCAATATCGAAGGTCTCCTGGAGCTTAATGCTGAAGCGCTGACCTTCGTCCAGGTGAGGCCTGTCGCACAAACCGCGGTCGTCATTGCACCAGTCGCACTCCCCCGGGAGACTTTCGTCGTCTGATGACAAAATTTCCTAGGTTCATATAATTCAAAGATTAAACTTGTACAATTAAAAATATGTACTACAAAAGCTATATTAGATCATTATTATTCATCACGGGTTGACTATCAGTCTGCCGAGTCTTTTCTTGAAAACCCTTAGCTCACGTGGTGTATATACTCGACCGTCGGTGATGGTCACTCCTCCCTTCGTCCCCGAGTGCATTACACCAAAATGTCTAGCACACGAGAATGAAGGAGAAGCGACCCCCACGACAACAGTCGGGATTTTTCGTCCTCTCATATGTGGTGGAGACTCTCACTCATTGATTCCTCTCTTACATTTGCGACCGTCGGTGATGGTCGTTACTCCTCCTTCCCCTAGTGCATAACAAAGGTCTAGAACAAGGAGAAACGACCCCCACGACAACAGTCGGGATTCTTCGTCCTCTCTCACATATGGTGGATACACTCCCTCACTGATTTTTCGACCGTCGGTGATGGTCATTATTCCTCCTTCCCCTAGTGTATAACAAAGGTCTGGCACAAGGAGAAGAAGGAAAAACAACCCTCACGACAACAGTCGGGATTCTTCTTCTCTCATATATGGTGCAGACTTTCTCCCTCACTCATTTGTTGACTGTCATGTATGGAGCCTCGACAGACTTAAAGTCAACCCGAAATGTCGTTTAATTATTTTTTCTAGAAAATCCAGGCCACTCGATATTTCCTACATATTCTAGCACAAGTCATGCCAGAATTCACGAAAAAATCTGACATGACCTTTGCTAAAAAAGGACATATCGAGCGCCTGAAATTTGCCGGAACGGAAATTAATCAACACTCCGGCAAAACATAGGCCACTCGGAGGTGTAACCTGCAAACAAGGCCGGCCACTTGGGCAAGCACATATCCTATTTGAGCAACACAAGATATACATGTTTATATCTACATCATATGAGCATTCAAACTTGATGGTCATTGCATTTCAATGGTTCAAAATATAAAAGAACATTTTCTATGTGTCCTAATTTTTATATTGTCCTAATTTTTTTAGAATTTTTGAACATACAGAGGTATACGAAAGTTCTAGATTGCCACATACTGTCCTGTTTTTGACAGATTATGTTTTCTATGTGTTCTTGGAATACAGTAGATATAATGCTAATATGAAATTAGAATGAGTTTACAACAGTACCTAAGGTAGTGATTTTATTATACTAACGGATCTCATAAGATTTTTTTGTTAAATTTTGTGTGGAGGAAGTGTTCGAAGATCGAGGAGTTATCGATATGAGAAGAATAAGGAGAGGCAAGAGCTCAAGCTTGGGGTTGCCCAAGGCACCCCAAGTAAATATTTCAAGGATACTCAAGCATCTAAGTTTGGGGATGCCCCGGTTGGCATCCCATCTTTTTTCTTCAACAATTATCGGTATACCTCGGTTCTTGTTTTGTTCACATGATATGCGTCTTTTGTGTTTATTTCTCTTCTATTTTCCTATATGCTCCATGCTAGTATGAGATAGCCCTTCATTGATTTGTAGAATGCTTTTTGTGCTTCACTTAAATACTTTGAGTATGGCTTTATAGAATGCTTTTTGTGCTTCACTTAAATCTTTTGAGTATGGCTTTATATAATGCTTCGTGTGCTTCACTTATATATTTTGAGCTTGGATATTGGTAAATGTATATTATTTCTAGAATTATCTATGAACTTCACTTATATCTTTTAGAGTATGAATAAAATTATCATCGAATTGGGCTTGGAGGAGTATCATTAGAATATCATGCCTAGCTAAAAAGGCATTAAAGAAAACCGCTTGTTGGGAGACAACCCAATATTTATCCTTATTGTTTTTGTGTGTTCACATGATTAAGCTACTGTTGTAATCATGTTTTATAGCTTTTTTTTCAATAAAGTGCCAAGTAAGACCTTTGGGATGGCTTACGGTGATAGTTGATTTGATCTTGCTGAAAAACAGAAACTTTTGCGCTCATTGCCAGAATTGTAAAAAATCACAGAAGCATGATTTTGATCTGAATTTTTTACACAAGATTGATATGAGATTTTCCTAAGTTGTCCTAATTTTTTTAGAATTTGTGGAGTAGTAGAAGTATGGTAGTTCAGATCATTACAAACTGTTCTGTTTTTGATAGATTCTGATTTCAATGCATATTTTGCTTGTTTTCTAGTTTCTATGGCTTATATTTCTCAATATAAATTGTAGAAATGAGAAGGTATAGTAGGATTTGTGTGAGAACAATTATGAATATTTTCTTGACAGTACCAAAGTGAATGATTTGTCTCTATCATACTAACCCATCTCACGAAGTTCCGTTAAGTTTTGTGTGATTGAAGTTTTCAAGCTTTGGGTGAGATATCGATACGAGGAGAATAAGGAGTGGAAAGACCCTAAGCTTGGGGATGCCCAGGGCACCCCAAGGTAATATTCAAGAAAGACTCAAGCGCCTCAGCTTGGGGATGCCCCGGAAGGCATCCCATCTTTCGTCTTCAAAACCATCGGTATACCTTACCCGAAGTTATATTTTCATTCGTCACATGATATGTGTTTTGCTTGGATCGTATTTTCATTTTATTTGCTGTTTTAATAAAATCATTGGATCTGAAATCTTGAATGAGAGAGAGTCCTCCCATGGCTATTTAACTATTTGACTACTCATTGATCATCACTTATATCTTTCTGGAGTAATTTTGTCATTTACTCTTGTGCTTCACTTATATCCTATGAATAAATGGTTGAATGATTGTGATGCCCAGATAATTAAGCTACAGTAATTCTCTGCTAATGATGCCATGTCACTTCGATTACTGTTGCTAGTCTCACGTTAGTTCGAAAACGATTCAAATTCAAAATCAAGCAAACAATAAAAGTTTTCAATTATTAAAACTAAAATGATAGGAGTGTGCCAAAAATGCCTAGGTATTTAAGGTGAAGGAAACACACTTTTACAGAATGCATAAATATTTTAAATTGAATTAAAACAGAAAAGGAAATAAATAAAGGAAAAAGAATAATAACAAAAAAACCTAACAAAACTAAAGAGAAAAGGAAAACCCCCTGGGCCAACTGGCCCAGCTAACCAACAGCCAAGCCGGCCAGTTCAACCGGCCCAGTCGGTCCGGCCACTCTGTCATCCCCCTTACCTGTTCCCCCGACCAGGGTCGGAACAGGGGCACACGTTCCCGCCCGACCACCTCGCCGGTGCCGACGCCGGGAGGGGATAAGGCAGCCACGCCCCCGCCTCCTCGGTTCCCTCTTCAACTCACCCCCGCTCTCCCTCTCCCTCTTCCCCCAATACCACCTCTCCCCTCTCCTCTCACTCGATCCCGAGCGCTCCCGTCGCCATGGCCCCGTCCTAGCCACGGCCACCACGACTCCTCGCCTCACCATCGTGCCAGCTCGCTCTGCCTCCATCCTCTACACCGTCTGCAACCACCGGAGCGAGACGGGAGCCACTGTAGGGAGCGGATCGAGACGCCCCCTTTCGCCTCTGTCGCCGGCGAACTCGGTCGTCTCCGGCAATTGCTGCTACTACAAAGCTGTCGAGGGCTTTTCTTGGCCGCTCGGTGAGCTCCACCCCCCTTCTTTCCCCCGTCCTTGCTTCCTTTCCACGCCGTAACTAGTCATGCGCGACGCACCACCATTGTCGAGCTACGGCTTCGCCGTCGAGCTCGCCGTTGCGGTCACCGCACGCGCGGCTCGCATCCGACCACGTAACCGTGCTCCCTGCACCACCGCGACACCGATGCTCTCTCCAGTGCATCCCCTCACTGCTCCTAGCTCCGTCCCCGTCGAGCTCCGATTCCGGCCGCCACTGCCCGTCGACGAACTGCTCCACCCCGGCCACCCCTGTGCCAGCGACCACCGCCACTCGACGCACGTTGTCGCGTGCGTTCGGACGCACCTAGCCCCACGACAAACCGTGCCCCGCAGCCCCGCCTTCAAACTCGCCTGAGCCCCGGCATCCGCGTAGCTCGTCGCCGGCCTCATTCCGGCGACCAACGGCCCCGTGCTGCTGCCCATTTGCTTCGCCGCATCGCTTAAGCCTCGCCTAACCTCCCCGTTTACTCAAGCGCGCACTGCAGCTCCGTCCCGTCGCAAGCCCACAACCGTCGCCGCCCGACGTCGTCGCCGGCGACCATTCTGGGCACCCCCGTCGTCGTGCTCTTCTCCATCGGACGCGGCGCAAAGAGGCCATTCCAGAGAGCCAGGCCGCGCCTGTTTTGGTCCACCGTGGCCTGTTTCCGAGTTCGCCGGAGCTCGCCACCGCGTCTGGGCTCGCCGGCGCACTCCGGTGGCCGCGCTAACTCAGCACCGACGTGGCGCCGCGGGTCCCACCGCTCAGCCACCGACCCCTGGCCCCCCTGGGCCTAGTTGACCCAGTCAACTATGCTGACTGGGCAGGCCCTAGTCAACTATGCTGACTGGGCAGGCCTAGTCAATGACACGTGGGTCCCACTGGACCCACAGGTCAGATTTGACCCAGTCAACCGCACTGTCGACTGGTGACCTCAGCATTGCCTCATGATGACATCAGCAGACACTATTCTAGATAATGTTAGAATTAAATAGATAAATAAATTTAGAAAATGATTAAAACTTTAGAAAATCATATAAAATAATCCGTAGCTCGGATGAAAATACTTTGTACATGAAAATTTCTCAGAACGACGAGACGAATCCAAATACGCAGCCCGTTCGTCCGCCACACATCACTAGCATAGCGAACACACAATTTTTCCCCTCTAGTTCATCTGTCTGAAACGCGAAACTTCGGGGATACTTTCCTGGATGTTTCCCCCCTTCGCCGGTATCACCTGCTACCGCATTAGGGCACACCTAGCAAAGCTCATTGTCGTGTGATGCATTGTCATGCATGTGTTTGCATTATATTTATTGTTTCTTCCCCCTCTTCTCTCGCTAGACACCGAGACCGACGCTGCTGCTACCCAGTACGACTACGGTGTTGACGATCCCTCCTTCTTGCCAGAGCAACTAGGCAAGCCCCCCCTTGATCACCAGATATCGCCTATTCTTCTCTCAGCTGCTTGCATTAGAGTAGTGTAGCATGTTACTGCTTTCCGTTTATCCTATCCTGATGCATAGCCTGTCCTTGCTACTACTGTTGTTACCTTTACCTGCAATCATAAATGCTTAGTATAGGATGCTAGTATTCCATCAGGGGCCCTACATTCTTGTCCGTCTGCCATGCTATACTACCAAGCCGTGATCACTCGGGCGGTGATCACGAGTATATACTTGTATGCATTATATGATACATGTGGTGAGTAAAGTCGGGTCGGCTCGTAGAGTACCCGCAAGTGATTCCGATATGGGGGCTGAAAGGACAGGTGGCTCCATCCCGGTAGTGGTGGGCCTGGGTTCCCGACGGCCCCCGACTGTTACTTTGTGGCGGAGCGACAGGCCAGGTTGAGACCACCTAGGTGAGAGGTGGGCCTGGCCCTGGTCGGCGTTCGCAGTTACATCAATTAACATGTTTAACGAGATCTTGGTATTTGATCTGAGTCTGGCCACTGGCCTATACGCACTAACCAACTACACGGGAACAGTTATGGGCACTCGACGTCGTGGTATCAGCCGAAGCCTTCTTGACGTCAGTGACCGAGCGGCGCGCGTCTGATTGGACTGGAACACCTGCTCTTGTATTAGGGAGGCTAGGTCTACTTCCGGCCGCCCTCACAACGTGCAGGTGTGCAATGGGCGATGGGCCCAGACCCTTGCGCCATAGGAGTTAGACCGGCATGTTGACCTCTCTGTAGTGCCTAGGTAGGGCTGCGACGTGTTGATCTTCCGAGGCCGGACATGACCCAGAAAAGTGTGCCCAGCCAGAGGGATCGAGCGTGTTGTGTAATGTGGTGCACCCCTGTAGGGAAGTTTATCTATTCGAATAGCCGTGATCCTCGGTAACAGGACGACCCGGAGTTGTACCTTGACCTTATGACAACTAGAACCAAATACTTAATAAAACACACCCTTCCAAGTGCCAGATATAACCCGGTGATCACTCTCACACAGGGCGACGAGGGGAGGACCGCCGGGTAGGATTATGCTATGCGATGATACTTGGTTAACTTACCGTCTACTCTCTTCTACATGCTGCAAGATGGAGGCTGCCAGAAGCATAGTCTTCGACAGGACTAGCTATCCCCCTCTTATTCTGGCATTCTGCAGTTTAGTCCACCGATATTGCCCGTTTACATAGATACCCATGCATATGTAGTGTAGATCCTTGCTTGTGAGTACTTTGGATGAGTACTCATGGTTGCTTTGCTCCCCTTTTCCTTTCTTCCTGGTTGTCGCAACCAGATGCTGGAGCCAAGGAGCTAGACGCCACCGTCAACGACGACTACTACTACACCGGAGGTGCCTACTACTACGTGCAGGCCACCGCCGACGACTAGCAGTAGTCTAGGAGGATTCCAGGCAGGAGGCCTGCGCCTCTTCTGATCTGTATCCCAGTTTGTGCTAGCCATCTTATGGCACCTTGTTTAACTTTATGTCTGTACTTAGATATTTTTGCTTCCGCTGACTCATCTATGATCGAGCACTTGTATTCGAGCCCTCGAGGCCCCTAGCTTGTATTATGATGCTTGTATGACTTATTTTATTTTTAGAGTTGTGTGGTGATATCTTCCCGTGAGTCCCTGATCTTAATCGTACACGTTTGCGTGTATGATTAGTGTACGATCGAATCGGGGGCGTCACAAGTTGGTATCAGAGCCGACTGCCTGTAGGAATCCTCCTTCCACACTCCTTGGCCGAAGTTGAGTCTAGTCTTTGAAAAACTTTTACTAACATGGCTGTGTGTCTTACGGGCCCACATCGCCATTGGGTGGTCTTAGTATCTTTTATTCCTCGTCTATACTCTGGGATTCTGATCTCTCTTCTATTTGGGTTAAACAATTTTGCTAACTCTAAACTCTAGGTTCTCGTAACTAATTCCTCCCGGAGAGCCGCTTCATTCCATATGATGGCTTGATTCATCAGCAGACCCCGAAGATACTCTCCGATGTTATCCCGAGAACTTGTACTCATTGCGTGTGCAATTCCCTTCCACTGTCAACCCCTATAGATAACTACATGCCCTTGCCATTATTACAAGACACCCCAAAATTCTCTTTATTATTCGAAGAATCCTTTGATCTTACTGCCTTGCAGTTCTTGCCACATGAATACCCCCTACGGATAATTCCTCACACTTATCGAGTATCCGTTCTTTCCCAGTTGTTCATATGATTCACAAGATGCATTGAAATACTATCAGATCTTTCGATAATCCTCTACTCGCTATTGCTCTGCAAATACTTGTCTGCTTACATTATGATCGCATTCCATATGACTAGCAATATTCATTAGTATCCTTCGTTATTGTAATTTCGAGCTCCTTGATTCAATATGTTGCAATTGCTTGCAATCCTCAGTCGAATCCTCGAATTTATCCTCCCGGCTCAGACGTCATTTTGACAAGGAGCTGGTTCTTGACCAATCTAATTGTCGTTGATTGTACCCCTAAGTCTATAAACTTATCCATCCTTAACCAGAGTGTTTGCTTCTGATCCCTTGATTTGGAGCTCATAATTCCTTTGCATTTGAGCTTTGAATTAGTCTGTTTTTTCGATAATCTGATCTCCTTCCTTTCTTTCTTCTTCTGGTTGAGTACCGATGCTCACATCAGATCCCTTGTGGACCACCAGATCCTTTACTGGATTTTATCCGATGACTTCCTTCATATTCCATAACTTTGTGAGTCTTTTCTCGGATACGTAATGCCTTTGGTAAATTGTATCCTCTGCTTTATCAAACATGCTCTGCTTTCGAGCTTGTGTTATTTACTACTGAAGTTTGTTGTATATGTTCCTAAGAGGCCCTGATGGGTTGAACCTATGCCTTTTCTAATCTGTGTGAACCCGGAAACTACTATGAGTCATACTCTACTAGTGTTATGTCCGATAAAATTTTAACACCACAACTTCGTTGAAGGCAAGAAGTGAATGAAAGGTTATGCATTAAAGAAGTGGGAGTCGACCTTGAACATGATGTAAATCCTATCATGGAAGCTTCTTGCAAAATATTTAATCATTTGAGTAATTCTTCCGGTGTCATTAAATTGGATCCCCTGCAGCTATGGTTCCGACCATATTGTTCTTCTTTGATCCCATTTCTTGGACAAGTTGAAGTACTTGTCTTCTGTAGGTCAATACATCTATCCTACCTCTATTCTGCTCTACCTTTGTGTATACCCCCAGGTATCTCAAGAATATCACGGAACTACATAACTTCTTATGAGTTCTTCATCAACTATTATTCTCGCTGATTCCAATGGCCCCGGGTTTATGAGTTAATAGTCACTCGAGAACACTGATAAGTGAATCAATTCCGCACTCCAATTCAATAACTCTAAGTAATTTTTGTTCCTTATGAGTTTAACTATCCTTCAAGTCATTCCTAGCCTGATTGGCTATATCATTATCGTGCTAAATTTTAACTGTGCCACCCGTTCCTTATAACTGGAGCACATCTTTCGACAACAATCTAATCTTACGTCGATTTCCTCGTCTTATCGTTTCACCTCGTACCACAAACTTGATTCTGAGTTTGTGTCATACCCATGGTTCCAATAACCATTCGCTTCATCATTCCTTTGACTTGATGTCGTTGCTGATTGATTACATCCTCAAGAAATATCTCGACAAATGTGTCATGATCATCAACCTTATGAGCTCTTCCAGGATATCAATCGAATTCATGATGAGAAATACCATCCTTACCGTCGATGATTTGTGTTATCATCGGCCACTTTATTGCCTTCCCTCCAACGCAAACTTGTTCGTGTTTTGTGTTATACCTTGAGTTCCTTGCTATCAAGCATTTGTTCTTCTTTACATTGGAATATTACCACCTTTTATGTCAAGAATGTCGTGGGAATTTTACCACCTCTTGAGAATTCTTGATACAAGTGATACTTCTCAACATCACCATTCCTTCTTGGTCCCCGTGTTGTTTCCAACCAAAAAACCGACAATTGAACTTGGAGGTGCAAATTCAAAACTTCTAGCGAACCCTATTGCTTTCAAGTTAATGGTCGACATTTCATTCTTAGACCATGGGTTATCGAATCACCATTGTAACATCGATCATACTACTTAGTCCATATTCTAGGTGCATGTTTTGATCAATGTTCACTCGAGTATGTTCTCCTCGAACATACTTCATTATATACTTCGACATGTCCAATATGTTACCTTGTTCACGTAATTGTGGAAATCCATCCTTTGGAAATCTTGATGAATTTTCGCTGAGTCCATCAGCCACCTCCTCATCCTCTCCTTGGTTTACCGATGGACTCTTGTTTTGGAACTCGCTTCCATAGTTCATTTCCTGAAAATCTTACGATGTCTTCTATCAATCTATGTTGCACCTTTTTCTTCTCAGGCATCCTGAGTCTAGGTATCCTGACCCCAATCAGATCTGAATCTCGATCAGATATGATGGTTGGAACATATTTCCAAGAGTTATAACATTGGTCTTTACAAGACCCGGTAAGGTGATGTCATGCCTAGCACACCTGGGCGGAGGACCTATTGTTATAATATCCTTTTTAGCAAGTTTAGCCATTCTTCCAAGAGGAAATTGTAAGACTTATTCTATAAGTTACCCTTGATGAATCCTTGTGTATATAGAGTTCGCCCTTTGATTGAAGACCATGTCAATGCTATCTCGAAGCATGTCTGTGGTACTCCGATTTTCAATATAAACATTTAAAGCACAACGCTAAATATTCCTTATCAATTATCGAAACACCATTGTATGGGTAATGTCAGGAAATTTCTCTCCCCTTACCTAAAGGGTTTGCTACTTTCTATCATGTCATGGATATCATGCTTTGTTTGTCCTTGGAAAGGATATACTCCTACTAGTTGTGTATAAACATATCCGTTCCATTGTTCTATTTAATCTGATAATCACATTTTCCTTTCCATTGTTTTGTTTAACCATTCTTGTGATCTATATGATATAAGCAGTAATATTTCCCTTCTTATGTAAATACCTCGGTTGTAAAACTCTATCAGTAAGACCCTGTTACTATTGTTGATGATATTTCGGCAGCCACCGATGGAAGAGAATTTTGCCTAATGGTCCACCTCGTTCAACGAGCAGGAAAATGGTTCTCTTCATCCCTCGCCCTTGGTACCGATGTTGACGCTGACATAACTAATAGGCTATCCTCTGGCATGCCTTACTTACATGATCGTGCAAGAGGTCCCCGCCCTTTCCACCTTTATCCCACATGGTGGGTCTATAACCCATAGTTTCACAGGATCGAAACCCGACTCTCCTGTCCACCTCCCTTGTTCCTCAAGTTACTCCTCGCGCGTGACCTCATATGTAATTCACGAGCCACCTTCTGAGAGATCATCAATTCTGGTATCAGACGCCATACTTATTCTTGTTGCTCTGGACCCCTTTCACACTTTGTTTCAAGCATCAATTGCCTATCCACTCGAAACTTCTCATGGTACTTCTTACTTTGCTCTCGATATTTTCTTAAGTTTCTGTTCAAGAGTTACTTTCCGCCACCTTCCCCGATGTTAGCTACCAGATAGTCAACCTTGCAGAGGTTCGTTCTACCGGAATATACCCACCCTTTATTCTTTCATAAGTACGATGGAGTTCCCGAAGAAAGGATGCAGACTTCATCATGATGACCTGGGGTAAAAAAAGGAAAAAAACACATCAACGTAATGGATCGACCTCTTCGAGAAGATCAACAAAGACCGAGAAGACTCGGTAGAATTTCGTAACCACATCTTTCCCCTTACTCTACCTCTTAAGTCTCGGGACGAGATTTCTTGTAGTGGAGGAGAATTGTCACGCCCGGATAATTAAGCTACAGTAATTCTCTGCTAATGATGCCACATCATGTCAGGACCCCGATTCCAAGTTACATCGATCTAGCCGGTAACACCTCATATCACCTTGCGGCCTCATGCACGGTATTCCACGGGTGTCGCCTTACCATGGCCCGGGACCGTTTGCGCCTTTTGGCTCACGTATATGATAGTGTTGCTAGCATCCATATGACAGAGAACCGGGACGACATGACTAGTCTTGAACCCAAAGTGGCACTAACTTACGGGGACAGGCATACATGAATCAACATCGAGCATGTCGGTCAGCAGCGTGCGAATCCGGGCTGTAGCACTGTGCTAACAGGACTCTGGTGAACCGGGCTGTAGCAGGCTAGGCATGACTCCGGATGTCACCGCGTGACATTTCCCCGAAGGGACAGACATAGGAACGAAGTGAATCACATGCCGGCCAGTCAAGTGTTCCGGAGCAGTAGTGCTGGGCTAGCAGGACTCCGGTGAAACGGGCTGTAGCGGACTACTATGGCTCATGGAAGCATAAGACTACATTTCCCCATAAGAGAGGCTACCAAGGATAAACAACTAGGTTGTCAGATCCCACACATACCAAGCATTTCAATCATACACACAATATGCTCGATATGTGTAAATACAACATGGCATCACAACAAAACTCTACGACTCAAAGTATTTATTCATTAGGCTCCGAGGAGCGAGATATTACAAACACGGGTCTCATGACCTGACATTCAGAGCATACAAGTCAAAGCACATGCGGAAGCTTAACATGTCTGAGTACAGACATCTACAAATGAAAAAGGCTGAGAAGCCTGACTATCTACCAGATCCTGCCGAGGGCACAAGATCGTAGCTGAGGTATCAAGCTAAACATCGAAGTCCACACGGAACTACTAGCGGGACTGACGTCTCTCTGCAACACATAAAATAGGCAAACGTGAGTAGAAATGTACCTAGCAAGACTTACATCACAACTAGCTACATATGCATTGGTATCAACAAAGGGGGTGGTGGAGTTTAACTGCAGCAAGCCAGCTTTGACACAGTGGCTATCCTAAACTATGACTGCAAGTAACTCTTTTGAGGTGGCGCACACGAGTCCACATATTCACCATATCAATACACCACTATGGATCCGCTCCCGTCTCCCTACGAGAAGGCCATCCATAGCACTCAAGCTTATCTTGCGAGTTTCAGAGTATCCACTTTCACTTGTCTATGAACTGTACAGGCGACCCAGAAGTCCTTTACCGCGGACACGGCTATTCGAATAGATGATGTTAACCCTGCAGGGGTGTACTTCTTCACACACGCTCTCGCCACTTACCGCCATGTACACGTCATGTATCTCGGCAACCTTCAAGCGGAAGCCTGGCGAGGGTGTCGGCCACGGCCTACCTAAACACTCAAGTCTGTAGTCCAGGTTTATCGCCTATTCAGGTTCCATCCGCAGGGAGTCCGACCGAAGTTTCCACATACGGCCCCGAACGATGTGAGCAGGGTTCCCGAGACACCAAACGGGCGCCCGGTACACCGTGCCACGTGCCTACCGCATCACAGCTCACCTCGCGGGTCAGCGCTGCGCACGGCCTCCAGCATACTACAAACACCAGAAACTACTTGCAACTCCTAGACAGAGGAAAAGGGTGGTTAAGAAGCCGAGAGAGTCAATTAAGGATCCCAATGTGTGGTAGTAGCTGTTCATGGATCACAAACACAGAACTCAGTTCCTGAGGACGGTTTCAATGAGACAACCCACCATGTACTCCTACATGGCCTCTCACCGCTACCTTACCAAATCATGTTCACACACTTAGCTCACACATAGTAAGACATGTTCATCACCATTCCAATTCATTCCCGATGAATCAGACCTGACTCAACTCTAAGCAGTAGCAGGCATGACAAACAAGGATGAATGAGTAGGCACATCAGGGCTCAAACAACTCCTACTCATGCTAGTGGGTTTCATCTATTTACTGTGGCAATGACAGTTCATGCAGAGGAAAAGGGGTTCAGCTACCGCAGCATGTAACAGTTGAATCGATGTTGTCCTAATGCAGTAAAAGAGAGCAGGAGCGAGAGAGTGGGATTGTATCGGAATGAACAAGGGGGTTTTGCTTGGCTGACACTTCCGAAGATAGTATAGCTCT
This sequence comes from Triticum aestivum, assembly GCF_018294505.1. NCBI lineage: Eukaryota > Viridiplantae > Streptophyta > Magnoliopsida > Poales > Poaceae > Triticum > Triticum aestivum. The sequence continues at coordinate 356,241,050 of NC_057814.1, forward strand.
TCATCGGTGTCATCGATCACATCATCGAAGCAACGTCTACTGAGTGGGGACAATTACGGGCAACAGAGAGAAAACACAATCAATGCAATGCAACAATATGATGCATGATCATGACATGTCTAGAATGTTATGATTTACACTAATGCATCTAGCAACAGTTTAAATGAAGTCCAGATGAACTAAGGGTTCATATGCAAACTCCATATTTAGAATTTTAAATACCATTATTAGGTGTAACTTAGTTTGACATTCATGAAAATGATACAGATGGATAGATTGCATTTTTCTGATAATTTTTCATATATAAATTATTTCATATGGAGTTACGGTTGAATTTCTATGATTTTTAGAAGTTTTTACTATTTTCTGGAATTTTCTGGTTTATTTTAATCCAGAAAATGTATAACTGCATCAGCTCTGCGTCAGGGTGACATCACCGGTCAACAGGGCGCTCCAGGTCAAAACTGGCCGGTGGGACCCGCACGTCAGTTTCCAGGCTAATTAACAGAGTTAGTTAGCACTGACTTAATCCTAAATCTAGATTAATTAGGGGCCTCGGCCCACGTCAGTAAGTCATGGGACTCAAACCCCCGGTCAACCGGGGTCAAACCCACCGGCGACTGGTCGCCGGCGAGGTCATGCACGACGGTGGTGCTCCGGATTGCTTCTCCGGCGACCAAACCAACGGCGGAGCCCATCCACGAGTAGCTGGAGCTCGCACACGTCGGGTGGTGCCCTCAGCTTCGCCGGAGGTGGCCTAAAACGACGGGGGCGATGGCAAGTGCAGCGGCCGGTGTTCGGGCGTCGAGCGAATCGACGTTGCAGGGAACGGCAGGAGCCGCGGGTGGTCGCGGTCGACTCCTGGGAACGTGCTAAGCATGGTGGCGCGCCCGGCTGCGGCTCTAGGTGACGGTGGCCACGCCGGCGACAAGCTCGAGCGGAGGCGACCTTCGGCCATGGATGAACTATGGCCTAGAGGGTGCAAACGCGTCGGGGAGAAGAGGGGTTCGAAGCAGGGGCTCAGATAGAGGTCGTTGACGGTCTCAGTGGGCTCGGGGAGGCGCGGACGGCGGCGAATCGGCGGCGGCGGTGATTGGCTCCCGAGGTGGAAGATGGTGGTGATGACGACGCTACGGCGTGCCCCGGCTTGCTTGGCTCGGTGGAGATGACGAGGACGATGTCGCGGAGCTCGTAGGCACGTCAGAGTGGCGAGGCGGAGACGGTGGCCGCGGCAGCAGCGATCGCCGGCGACGAGCTCGCTCGGACGCGCGAGAGAGAGAGAGAGAGAGAGAGAGAGATCCAGGGAAGCGGGTGAGAGCGAGGGAGGGTGAGAAAGAGTCGACGGGGTCTGCATGGCGTCTCCAGGGGTCGCGGGAGCAAGCAGGGAGGCAGGAGGTGGCGTGCGGTGGCCGTGCGCGCGTCGGGCACGCGCTGTGAATCCGACTGGCGGGAGGAAGAAGACCTCCCTACCCCTGGTGGGCTGGGCCGGCCAGATGGGCTGCCGGGTAAACTACAGATAAGATCTGTACTATTTTTTTATTTTCCTTCTGTTTTCTTTTATTTTATCCTTTGCCACAGTTTTGAATTCAAACAAAATTCAAACAATGCCAAAACATCCTCTGAGTATTTTTATGTTGCTTCATGGACTTTTCCAGAGGCACATAAATTATCACAGAGCATTTGAAAATATATCCCATATATATTTGAATATATTTTCAAATTCAAATAGAATATTGTTTTAAATTCAGAGACCAAATAATTCCTTAGAAATGTTCCAAAATTTTGGTTTGGCATATAACCCTTGCCAAAATTCTCAAAACTATTTTAAGGCAATTTGGAATGACTGAATGCAATTTAAAGGGTTCTTGCCCTTCTTTTAAAATAATTTCTGAGGCTTTGAATATTCCTCATTTCAATTTTTTGATTTAAACAAGATGCATGCTCACTGATGCAACTATTACACTCAGGTATTCTGGGGCTGTGACAACTCACCCCCACCAAACAAGAATCTCGTCCCGAGATTCAAGACGTGAGGTAAGAAAACATAGGGAACACAAGCTAACACAATCTTCTTGATCCAATTTCCCTTCTCGAAGAAGTAGCTTCATTGCATCATATTGATCTTGACTTCCTTGCTTTCGAGATCTTCATTCAATGTGGGGACAGAAGAGCGAGATAACTCCACAGGGATGGATCGTCTTAATGATCACACAATCAACTCACGGAACAAGATGTAGAAACATCTCTTGAGCTGAGGGACAAAAACACATATGAGGAGCGATGGAAAGAAGCAGGTGACGAAGGTTCAAATTAGTAGGCAACAATTCCATGCTTAGAAGATGGTGCATGGTTTCAAGATAGCGAGGAAATAATCGCCATGATTCCATAATAGGGCACCTTAGGGAAGTTGACTCATAGAATTATTCCCTTAAGTGGCAAAAGAATTACTTTTGATATCTAGATCATTGAAACTCTTTATATCGATCGTTTGGCGGAGTTAAAAGGAATGGCATATCTGGATTCGAATGGATGATGTGGACTACCTTGTTGAAGACAACGAAATGCATGGTTTTTGCTTATCATCGAAAATGAATGGGACCCATGGTAAGTTCACTTCTGAAGATGATCCTGAGCAGCAATTGCTGAGAAGGGCAGCCCATGGGAAATTGGCACAAGGCGGTGCAAGCTGGGAACAAAATGCAACAGTTGGGAATGTTCCAACCATCATATCTGCCTGAGATTCAGATCTGGTTAGAAACAGGATACTTCAGACTCACATGTCTGAAAAGAAGGGTTGCAACACAAATCGATGAGATGGCGTTGCGAGATTCTCGGGAGATGAACTACGATAGCAAGCTCCAAAACATAAGCTGGTTCTGCTACATACATGTGTACACGTTGTTCAAGACAAGCATGACCACGTGGTAGTCTTACAACGAAACACTACCGAGTTCTGATTAGGAACCATCATTGCGGAGAGCGAAGTCCTGTGCATGTACCTTTGGGTCCTTAAGGATTAGCACTTAAGAGCTTCTTTTCCTTGAACAAATCAATTAGTGGCTTGGTGTGCTAGGGATTACACATGGAGTGGAGGTAGCGAGCCTATCAAACCATGGAATACTTCGCACATTCATGACCGACTTGGGATGATTCCGGAGAAAGTAAAAACAATCTTTCTCAATTCACGGCGGCAACTTGCACCTAATGCAAGTGAACTTGGAGAAAGTCACTTCTTACACCAAACATGTATTTCATGAACGGGACATGAAGATAATGCTTACAAAAGTTTCCAATACTAGCTTGATGTTCAATATGAATCATGGAGAATACAAGATGCTGCTGATGGGCTCAATAGCAACTCATCGGAATTTCCATATCACTTGACTTCCACCATCATGTGAACATGGTGATAGCATTGGTCAGACCAAAAGATGTAATGGTGCATCCTCGAGGGATCAACCAAGAGTAAGACAACATTACGAACATCGTTGGTTCTAATTTGATTTGACGATGGCCCACACTCAAATCAATGTTTGGGCAAGACGATAGGTTCAACCACCGATCACAAGGACCAATCGATGAAGAAATCATCTTTCTACATCAAGCACACAAACACAAGATATCCCTTTGGAAATGAACTAGGTTAGACAAGCTTTTATCTTCCAACTCTCCAAGTTATTGTTTAGCTCTACCAACTAGCTCAGGGGTATTCAACACAGATTCTTGGAGAAGGGGTGGTTTACAAGAAACCAACTTGATCACGAACTCAACATAGCGGTCAGGTGACAACCTGGTAATGCTTCTGAGAAGATATTCGGAAAATCAAGAACCACCGATATGCTATTAAGCTCGAGAACAATCTTTCTTTTCGGGGCAAGACGATATGATCAATAGAGCGAGGGACTGACACAATCCTAACTCGTTGATGGAAGAGTGCACCAGGAGAAATGGACTAGGTAGCACGATCAGTCTTAGAAGGATAATTCAATAACCAGCACGCTAAGAATGAGAGTATTGTCAATTAACTACCAAGCAACGGAATTGCTAGGAGTATAGATTTCACACATCACAATTCACTTCTTGGTGTTCCAGTTACAATAACACGGGAACCGAGGAATGAAAAATGATGGTAAGAAGTATCACTACGTCAAGAATTCATAAGAGGTGGTGCAATTCTCATGACATTCTTGACATAAGATGGTAATACTCCAGGGTAGAACAGAACAAAATCTGGATTGGCATTTTGATCTGCGGGATACAACTATTTGACCCAATCCTAGAAATGGATGAGGTACTGGAGTTTGTTTCTCCTAGTCATTCTGAACTAGAATGGCTTGACGGCCACAAGAATAATAGGCATCAGTGAACACGAATGCACAACTATTCCTGACTATCAATTGATAGACGAGGGCCAGAAAACAGCTAAAGAGGGACAACTCAAAAGAACATATGATTTCCTGAGTTGCGAATGCATAGATTTAGTATGTCAAACAAGTTCAACATATTTCTTCCAAATAATCCATGCAGAAAGGTAGGACTGGCAGATTCACAATGCCGAATGGAGAACTCATCAAGAGCACTCTTATTGTGATGTTTCGGTTCAACGAGGAACTTCTGCCATAAGTAGTTCATGGTAGTTGGAAGAAATAAATACCACGGACCTCGAGGACTATCGCAAAGGTTACTAATATCTTAAGGGAACTAGCAAATACTAACAACATGAAGTAGGGTGAATCTCGGGTTCAAAAACCCAGGAGTGGAATACCTACTACTAAGTAGCATCACGAGATGCTATCGAGAATGATGGCTAGAATCATCACACTGGGAACACAAAACATGTCTAGATTACTAGTTGATCCTCTAAGACACCTAGGGTCATAACAATAGCTCCAACATATATGTCGAGGAAACAGAGTACCTCAACTCACCGATTAGTGTGGTTAATCTGGCCCAAAGAAACATCGGGAACGGAAAGAAGGAATTTGCAAATGCATCAGACTGTTTAGAAACCTGGGATGACTCGGACAGCATAACGGCTGTAAATGCTCAAAAAGATTTGAGACATCCTGCAAAAATGGTGGCATAACCACTCAACATCACAATATCAATGTTTCGAGAGCAACTGTCAACACATGGAGGTAGTAAGAACTGAACAGAGGCTTGAATCCAACAATCCTATAAGTCTCTATCATAGTAACTCGTCATCCTGATAGATAGACGAGGATGCCTAGTTCTTAATCCCCGTAGAAAAGAAGAGGTTGACTCAGATCAGAAGGGCATAAGGTAAAGGAGTAAAAAGAGCCTTACGTTCCCTTCCACAATCAATTCCCTTATATAACTAAAGCATTTCTAGACTCAACTTCGACCAGTTTGGATTGGTAATCCTACATGCAGTCAGGCTCTGATACCAAAGCTGTCAGGACCCCGATTCCAAGTCACATCGATCTAGCCGGTAACACCTCATATCACTTTGTGGCCTCACGCACGGTATTCCACGGGTGTCGTCTGACCATGGCCCGGGACCTTTTGCGCCTTTTGGCTCATGTATATGATAGTGTCGCTAGCATCCATATGACAGAGAACCCGGGCCGACATGACTAGTCGTGAACCCAAAGTGGCACTAACTTACGGGGACAGGCATACATGAATCAACATCGAGCTTGTCGGTCAGCAGCGTGCGAATCCGGGCTGTAGCACTGGGCTAACAGGACTCCGGAGAACTGGGCTGTAGCAGGCTAGGCAGGACTCCGGATGTCACCGCGTGACATTTCCCCGAAGGGACAGACACAAGAACGAAGTGAATCACATGCAGGCCAGTCAAGTGTTCCGGAGCAGTAGTGCTGGGCTAGCAGGACTCCGGTGAACCGGGCTGTAGCGGACTACTATGGCTAATGGAAGCACAAGACTACATTTCCCCATAAGAGAGGGCTACCAAGGATAAACAACTAGGTTGTCGGATCCCACACATACCAAGCATTTCAATCATACACACAATATGCTCGATATGTGTAAATACAACATGGCATCACAACAAAACTCTACGACTCAAAGTATTTATTCATTAGGCTCCGAGGAGCGAGATATTACAAACATGGGTCTCATGACCCAACATTCAGAGCATACAAGTCAAAGCACATGCGGAAGCTTAACATGTCTGAGTACAGACATCTACAATTGAAAAAGGCTGAGAAGCCTGACTATCTAGCAGATCCTGCCGAGGGCACAAGATCGTAGCTGAGGTATCAAGTTAACGTCGAAGTCCACACGGAACTACTAGCGAGACTGACGTCTCTCTGCAAAACATAAAATAGGCAAACGTGAGTACAAATGTACCCAGCAAGACTTACATCAGAACTAGCTACATATGCATTGGTATCAACAAAGGGGGTGGTGGAGTTTAACTGTAGCAAGCCAGCTTTGACACAGTGGCTATCCTAAACAATGACTGCAAGTAACTCTTTTGAGGTGGCGCACACGAGTCCACATATTCACCATATCAATACACCACTATGGATCCGCTCCCGTCTCCCTACGAGAAGGCCATCCATAGCACTCATGCTTATCTTGCGAGTTTTAGAGTATCCACTTTCGTTTGTCTATGAACTGTACAGGCAACCCAGAAGTCCTTTACCGCAGACATGGCTATTCGAATAGATGACGTTAACCCTGCAGGGGTGTACTTCTTCACACACGCTCTCGCCACTTACCGCCATGTACACGTCATGTATCTCGGCAACCTTCAAGCGGAAGCCTGGCCTACCTAAACACTCAAGTCACTAGTCCAGGTTTATCGCCTATTCAGGTTCCATCCGTAGGGAGTCCGGCCGAAGATTCCACATACGGCCCCGAACGATGTGAGCAGGGTTCCCGAGACACCAAACGGGCGCCCGGTACACCGTGCCACGTGCCTACCGCATCATAGCCCACCCTGCGGGTCAGCACTGCGGACGGCCTGCAGCATACTACAAACACCAGAAACTACTTGCAACTCCTAGACAGAGGACAAGGGTGGTTAAGAAGCCGAGAGAGTCAATTAAGGATCCCAATGTGTGGTAGTAGCTGTTCATGGATCACAAACACAGAACTCAGTTCCTGAGGACGGTTTCAATGAGACAACCAACCATGTACTCCTACACGGCCTCTCACCGCTACCTTTACCAAATCGTGTTCGCACACTTAGCTCACACACAGTACGACATGTTCATCACCATTCCAATTCATTCCCGATGAATCAGACCTGACTAAACTCTAAGCAGTAGCAGGCATGACAAACAAGCATGAATGAGTAGGCACATCAAGGCTCAAACAACTCCTACTCATGCTAGTGGGTTTCATCTATTTACTGTGGCAATGACAGGTCATGCAGAGGAAAAGGGGTTCAGCTACCGCAGCATGTAACAGTTGAATCGATGTTGTCCTAATGCAGTAAAAGAGAGCAGGAGCGAGAGAGTGGGATTGTATCGGAATGAACAAGGAGATTTTGCTTGCCTGGCACTTCCGAAGATAGTATAGGTCTTCATTGGTGTCATCGATCACATCGTCGAAGCAACGTCTACTGAGAGGGGACAATTACGGGCAACAGAGAGAAAACACAATCAATGCAATGCAACAATATGATGCATGATCATGACATGTCAAGAATGTTATGATTCACACTAATGCATCTAGCAACAGTTTAAATGAAGTCCATATGAACTAAGGGTTCATATGCAAACTCCATATTTAGCATTTTAAATACCATTATCATGTTTTCACCTATACAGCAGGTGTAACTTAGTTTTACAGTCATGAAAATGATACAGATGGATAGATTGCATTTTTCTGATAATTTTTCATATATAAATTATTTCATTTGGAGTTACGGTTGAATTTCTATGATTTTTAGAAGTTTATACTATTTTCTGGAATTTCCTTGTTTATTTTAATCCAGAAAATGTATAACTGCGTCAGCTCTGCGTCAGGGTGACATCACCGGTCAACGGGGCGCTCCAGGTCAAAACTGACCGGTGGGACCCGCACGTCAGTTTCTAGGCTAATTAACAGGGTTAGTTAGCACTAACTTAATCCTAAATCTAGATTAATTAGGGGCCTGGGCCCATGTCAGTAAGTCATGGGAGTCAAACCCTCGGTCAACTGGGGTCAAACCCACCGGCGACTGTTCGCCGGCGAGGTCATGCGGGTAGTGGTGCTCGGGATTGCTTCTCCGGCGACCAAACCAACGGCGGAGCCCATCCACGAGTAGCTGGAGCTCGCGCGCGTCGGGTGGTGCCCTCCGCTTCGCCGGAGGTGGCCTAAAACGACGGCGGCGATGGCAAGTGCGGTGGCTGGCGTTCGGGCGTCGAGTGAATCGATGTTGCAGGGAATGGCAGGAGCCGCGGGTGGTCGCGGTCGACTCCTGGGAACGTGCTAAGCACGGTGGCGCGCCCGGCTGCGGCTCTAGGTGAAGGTGGCCACGCCGGCGACAAGCTCGAGCGAAGGCGAGCTGTGCCCTTGGTGGAACTATGGCCTAGAGGGTGCAAACACGTCAGGGAGACGAGGGGTTCGAAGCAGGGGCTCACATAGATGTCGTTGACAGTCTCAGCGGGCTCGGGGAGGCGCGGACGGCGGCGAATCGTTGGCGGCGGTGATCGGCTCCCGAGGTGGAAGATGGTGGTGATGACGAAGCTACGGCACCCCCCGGCTTGCTTGGCTCGGTGGAGATGATGAGGACGATGTCGCGGAGCTCGTAGGCACGTCAGAGTGGCGAGGCGGAGACGGTGGCCGCGGCAGCAGCGATCGCCGGCGACGAGCTCGCTTGGACGCGCGCGCGAGAGAGAGAGATCCAGGGAAGGGGGTGAGAGCGAGGGAGGGTGAGAGAGTCGAGGTGGTCTGTGTGGCTTCTCCAGCGGTCGCGGGAGCAAGCAAGGAGGCAGGAGGTGGCATGCGGTGGCCGTGCGCGCGTCGGGCACACGCTGTGCATCCGACTGGCGGGAGGAAGAAGACCTCCCTGCCCCTGGTGGGCTTGGCCGGCCAGATGGGCTGCCGGGTAAACTACAGATAAGATCTGTACTATTTTTTTATTTTCCTTCTGTTTTCTTTTATTTAATCCTTTGCCATTGTTTTGAATTCAAACAAAATTCAAACAATGCAAAAACATCCTCTGAGTATTTTTATGTTGCTTCATGGACTTTTCCAGAGGCACATAAATTATCACAGAGCATTTGAAAATATATCCCATATATATTTGAATATATTTTCAAATTCAAATAGAATATTGTTTTAAATTCAGAGACCAAATATTTCCTTAAAAATGTTCCAAATTTTTGGTTTGGCATATAACCCTTGCCAAAATTCTCAAAACTATTTTAAGGCAATTTGGAATCACTGAATGCAATTTAAAGGGTTCTTGCCCTTCTTTTAAAATAATTTCTGAGGCTTTGAATATTCCTCATTTCAATTTCTTGATTTAAACATGATGCATGCTCACTGATGCAACTATTACACTCAGTATTATAGGGTTGTGACACGTCACTTCTATTACTGTTGCTAGTCTCACGTTAGTTCGAAAACGATTCAAATTCAAATTCAAAATCAAGCAAACAATAAAAGTTTTCAATTATTAAAACTAAAATGATCGGAGTGTGCCAAATAATGCCTAGGTATTTAAGGTGAAGGAAACACACTTCTACAGAATGCATAAATATTTTAAATTGAATTAATATAGAAAAGGAAATAAATAAAGGAAAAAGAATAAAAAAACCCTAACAAAACTAAAGAGAAAAGGAAAAACCCCCCAAACCCCCTGGGCCAACTGGCCCAGCTAACCAACATCCAAGCCGGCCAGTTCAACCGGCCCAGGCGGCCCGGCCCCCCCTGCTGTCCCCCTTCCATGTTCCCCCGACCAGGGTCGGAACAGGGGCACGTTCCTACCCGACCACCTCGCCGGCGCCGACGCCGGGAGGGGATAAGGCCGCCACGCCCCCGCCTCCCCAGTTCCCTCTCCCACTCACCCCCGCTCTCCCTCTCGGCCTCTCCCTCATCCCCCAGATCCACCTCTCCCCTCTCCTCTCACTCGATCCCGAGCGTGCCCGTTGCGATGGCCCTGTCTTAGCCGTGGCCACCGCGACCTGGACCACCGTGCCAGCTCGCTCCGCCTCCGTCCTCTATGCCATCTGCAACCACCAGAGCAAGATGGGAGCCACTGCAGGGAGCGGATCGAGATGCCCCCTTTCGCCTCTGTCGTCGGCGAACTCGGTTGTCTCCGGCAACTGCTACTGCTACAAAGCTGTCGAGGGCTTTTCTTGGCCGCTCGGTGAGCTCCACCCCCCTTCTTTCCCCCGTCCTTGCTTCATTTCCATGCCGTAACTAGTCATGCGCGACGCATCACCATTGTAGAGCTACGGCTTCGTCGCCGAGCTTGCCATCGCGGTCACCGCACGCACGGCTCGCGTCCGACCGCGTAATCGTGCTCCCTGCGCCACTGCGACGCCGATGCTCTCTCCAGTGCATCCCCTCGCTGCTCCTAGCTCCGTCCCCGTCGAGCTCCGATTCCGGCCGCCGCCGCCCGTCGACGCACCGCTCAACCCCGGGCTCCCCTGTGCCTGCGAACATAGCCACTCGACGCGCTGTCGCATGCGTTCGAACACACCTAGCCCCACAACAAACCGTGCCCCGCAACCCCGCCTTCAAACTCGCCCGAGCCCCGGCGTCCGCGTACATCGTCGCCGGCCTCGCCTAGCCTCCCCATTTACTCACGCGCGCACTGCAGCTCCGTCCCGTCGGAAGCCCGCAACCGTCGCCGCCCGAGGTCGTCGCCGGCGACCATTCCGGCCACCCCCGCCGTCGTGCTTTTCTCCATCGGACGCGGCGTGAAGAGGCCTTTCCAGAGAGCCAGGCCGTGCCCGTTTGGTCCACCGTGGCCTGCTTCCGAGTTCGCCGGAGCTCGCCACCGCGTCTGGGCTCGCCGGCGCACTCCGGTGGCCGCGCTGACTCAGCGCCGACGTGGCGCCGCGGGACCCACCGCTCAGCCACTAACCCCTGGCCCCTTGGGCCCAGTTGACCCAGTCAACTATGCTGACTGGGCAGGCCCCAGTCGATGACAGGTGGGTCCCACTTGACCCACATGTCAGATTTGACCAAGTCAACTGCACTGTCAACTGGTGACCTCAGCATTGCCTCATGATGACATCAGCATACACTATTCTGGATATTGTTAGAATTAAATAGATAAATAAATTCAGAAAATGATTAAAACTTTAGAAAATCATATAAAATAATCCGTAGCTCGGATGAAAATTCTTTGTACATGAAAGCTGCTCAGAACAACGAGACAAATCTGAATACGCAGCTCGTTCGTCCGCCACACATGCATAGCATAGCAAACACGCAACTTTTCCCCTCCGGTTCATCTCTCCAAAAACGCGAAACTTCGGGGATACTTTCCCAGATGTTTCCCCCCTTCGCCGGTATCACCTACTACCGCGTCATTGCACACCTAGGAACGCTCATTGTCGTTTCATGCATTGTCATGCATATGTTTGCATTATATTTATTGTTGCTTCCCCCACTTCTCTTGCTAGACACCGAGACCGATGCCGCTGCTACCCAATACGACTACGGTGTTGACAATCCCTCCTTCTTGCCAGAGCAACCAGGCAAGCCCCCCTCGATCACCAGATATCGCTTATTCTTCTCTTTGCTGCTTGCATTAGAATAGTGTAGCATGTTACTGCTTTCCGTTTATCCTATCCTGATGCATAGCCTATCCTGGCTACTACTGTTGTTACCTTTACCTGCAATCCTAAATGCTTAGTATAGGATGCTAGTATTCCATCAGTGGCCCTACATTCTTGTCCGTCTGCCATGCTATACTACCAGGCCGTGATCACTCGGGAGGTGATCACGGGTATATACTTGTATACATTATATGATACGTGTGGTGACTAAAGTCGGGTCGGCTCATCGAGTACCCGCAAGTGATTCCAATGTGGGGGCTAAAACGACAGGTGGCTCCATCCCGGTAGTGGTGGGCCTAGGTTCCCGACGGCCCCCGACTGTTACTTTGTGGCGGAGCGACAGGCCAGGTTGAGACCACCTAGGTGAGAGGTGGGCTTGGCCCTGGTCGGCGTTCACGGTTACATCAATTAACATGTTTAACGAGATCTTGGTATTTGATCTGAGTCTGGCCACTGGCCTATGCGTACTAACCAACTACGCGGGAATAGTTATGGGCACTCGACGTCGTGGTATCAGCCGAAGCCTTCTTGACGTCAGCGACTGAGCGGTGCACGCCGGATTGGACTGGAACGCCTGCTCTTGTATTAGGGAGGCTAGGTCTGCTTCCGGCCGCCCTCGCAACATGCAGGTGTGCAATGGGTGTCGGAGTAATTGGACACGGGTATCCCGAAGACGGCAAGACAATATTTCATGACATCGGGGCTAGCAAAGCCCCTCAGTCCGACTGCCCGGCTGCTCCTGCCGGCTCCCCGTCCGACTGCTCTGCCTGGCCGGCTGCCGGCTGCCGACGGCACCAACTAGCCGGCTACCGGCTTCAGCCCGACTCGACCCCGACAAGACACCGACAAGACGGTCGTACCCGAGCACTATTCATGTGTCACCCCAGCCATCATGTATAGTGTCACTTGTCCCCTGGCACTATTTATGAAGTGACCCAGGCGACAAACATGACACCCCACCATGCCTTGCCCATGCCACCACTTAGCTTACTTACTACGCTAGCCATGCCTATATATGTGGGCACACATCCATCCATCCAAGGGGGATGGACTCATGCACACGCCCACAAGCAAGCTAGCTAGCAAGAGAGCTAGCTAGCCATCCATCCATCCATTCCCACGGGCAAGCATGCCCAAGCACACACATACGGCCATGAGCACGGCCGGCCACTAAAGCATGCCTTGTGCATGCATATATGGAGCCAGATGCCCATGGCACTGCCCCCAGATATAGCTCTAGGAGCACTTTGTACTACCCGATGTACATCCCAGATATATATACTTAGACATGCAGGAGTAGGGGTATTATCTCTCTGGAGAGCCCCGAACCTGGGTAAACTAGCGCGCGCTACTCGCATACCCGCTCCCGGTCCTATCAGCAGCAGTCTTACCCTCACACAAAGCCCTTGTGGCATCTGTCGCCTCACACCCCCCGTGAGAATACCACGACAGTTGGCGCCCACCGTGGGGCGGTACTACTACCATGCTACCACGCTGCTGCTGGTTTTGCAGTCCGGGCGGGACCATCTTCGCCATCACCGCCGCGGCGTCGCGCCGTCTCTCCGGTAGCACTCGGGGGCTCGACTTCGACCCGCCCCCGGAGTGGCCGCGCGGGACGGCGCGTCCTCGTCGTTGGCCTCGCCGCCTTCGTCATCATCACCGTTGCAACACCGGTCGTACGTCCGCGCATGCGCCGCGCGCGCGGTGCCTCGCTTCGGTTGGCCGCATCCGTGCGCGCACCGTGCCGCGTCGCTCGCGTCTGCTCCCCTCCGCGTTGCGCCTTGCTTCGGCCAACACACGAGCGCGCGTTCTCATCTCCATATACCATCTTTGCAAGCTAGCTAGATGCAAGTCAACAATGGCCAAACCATTAGCCGTACCATAGCCATACACAAGCTAGATATTCCCCAGATAATAATCGAACACTGCTCTGTACATTGTTCGGGTGCGAAACGGGCATTGCCCAATATCCAGCAATTCAGAAGCTTGCTTCGGCCGCGCGCCTCCGCATCTCGCCGGCCTCCGCATGCATGCGCCTCCATCGCCATGCCCGTCGCCCCCGCGGCACTGCATCCCTACCGAGCACCTCCTGCTCCGCGCGGCTGCCGCCCGAACCCGCGCTGGCTCCGCCCCGCGCGCTCGCACTGCTGCAGGCCGCCGCGCAACCCGTGCGTCCGAGCACTGCAGTACCACCACCTGCCGCTTCGCGTCGCACTCCACCTCCCGACAGCCGCCGGCTCCGCTGCATCCCTTCGCGTCCGCGTGCCCGCACGCTTGCCAGCTCCGCCTGGCCTCTCTCGCCCTCGCGCCGGGTCCGCGCGCGCCGCCCGCCCGCTGGCTCTGTCTGTTAAGCCCCGGCAACCCGGACGGCCCGCGGGGCGCACCCGAGCTCCTCCGTCTGCGCCGCTCCCGCGCCTGTCCGCCCGGTCGCCGGGGGCCGACCTCCGCATATGGCGTCCGCACCAGCTCCTGCCGCGTGCTTCCCCGAGCCGGCTGCGCCCGCCGTATCCTTGCCGCCTGCCGGTTTCGCCTGCCGGGCTCCACGCGCACCGGCTGTTGGCCCGGCCGCCTGTCCGTCCCGCACTGCCCGACCGTCCAGCTCGCGATGCCCGCGTGCGCCGGCTCTGCACCCGAGCCGGCTTCCCTGCGCCACGTCCGGCCTCCCGCGCCCCCTCGCCGGCCTCTCGAGCCCCTGGCCGACTCACCCTCCTGCGCCCTCCTGCTCCACGCCAGCCGCCGACTCCTTCGGCCGGCCGGCTCCTCCGTGGCCGGGTGCTCCTCGCAGGCCGGCGCCCGATCCGGCCGCCTGCTGGTGTCGCGCGCCCGCCTGCCGGCTGCCGCCTCGGCCTCGTCCGCCTGCTGTGGCCGCCTGCTCAGCACGAGCTGACCACGTGCGCCGACGTCCGCCTGTTGCCGCATGCTGCTCGACCCTCGCGCGCCGGCCAGCCCCTGGCTTGCAGTCCGCGCCGGCTCCGGCCTGCCCTGCATCGCCCCGCGCCTGCCGTGCTCCGCCCGCCGACTCCGCGGGCCGTCCCCGCTAGGGTTCCCCACGAGCGCCGCCCCTCCGCGCTCGCCCGGCCGCGTCCCAGCGCCCTGCAGCACCGCCAGGTCCGCCTCGCCCAGCCGGACGCGGCTCCGGGTCGGCTCCCGCCCTTCGCGTCGCCGCCTCCAGCCGGCCGCGGCTCCGAGCCGGCTTCCCTGCGCCACGTTCGGCCTCCCGCGCCCCCTCGCCGGCCTCTCGAGCCCCTGGCCGAGTCGCCCACCTGCACCCGCCTGCTCCACGCCCAGCCGCCGACTCCTTCGGCCGGCCGGCTCCTCCGTGGCTGGGTGCTCCTCGCAGGTCGGCGCCCGACCTGGCCGCCTGCTGGTGTCACGCTCGCCCGCCTGCCGGCTGCCACCTCGGCCTCGTCCGCCTGCTGTGGCCGCCTGCTCAGCACGAGCTGACCACGTGCGCCGACATCCGCCTGTTGCCGCATGCTGCTCCACCCTCGGGCGCCGGCCAGCCCCAGGCTTGCAGTCCGTGCCGGCTCCGGCCTGCCCTGCATCGCCCCGCGCCCGCCGTGCTCCGCCCGCCGACTCCGCGGGCCGTCCCCGCTGGGGTTCCCCACGAGCGTCGCCCCTCCGCGCTGGCCCGGTCGCGTCCCCGCGCCCTGCAGCGCCGCCAGGTCCGCCTCGCCCAGCCGGCCACGGCTCCGGGCCGGCTCCCGCCCGTCGCGTCGCCACCTCCAGCCGGCCACGGCTCCGGGCCGGCTTCCTGCACCCACGTGTGTCCCTTCGCCAGCGGTTGCTGCCGGCTGCCGCGGCCCCGCTCCAGCCGACTACTGCCGCCGAGTGCCCGAAGGAAAGAAAGAAAGAAAGTGTGGACGGCAGGAGGAAAAGTCGGGCCGGCTGCTAGCTAAAAAAACAAAAAAGAGAGAGAGAAAGAAGTCGGCTGGGACAAAGAGAAGAAAAGAAACACCCGTCCGGATGATTCATCCGCCTGCTTCACCACTCGGACGGTCAGTCGTGACCCACGCTGTCGGTAGTGCCAAGCCGGCTGGTCTGCCTCCTGCTCCGACGGCTACACCCAGCGGGTGCGCTGACGCGCCCCCGCGAGGAAAGAAGACAAAGTAGTCGCCGGGAGATCCGGCCCGACTGCTCAGCAGTCGGTCCGAATCTCGGGGGCTACACCCAGCGGGTGCGCTGACGTGCCCTCGCGAGGAAAGAAGACAAAGTAGTTGCCGGGAGATCCGGCCCGACTGCTCAGCAGTCGGCCCGAATCTCGGGGGCTACACCCAGTGGGTGCGCTGACACGCCCCCGCGAAGAAAGAAGACAAAGTAGTCGCCGAGAGATCCGGCCCGACTGCTCAGCAGTCGGCCCGAATCTCGGGGGTTACACCCAGCGGGTGCACTGACGCGCCCCCGCGAGGAAAGAAGACAAAGTAGTCGCCGGGAGATCCGGCCCGACTGCTCAGCAGTCGGCCCGAATCTCGGGGGCTACACCCAGCGGGTGCGCTGACGCGCCCCCGCGAGGAAAGAAGACAAAGTAGTTGCCGGATGATCCGGCCCGACTGCTCAGCAGTCGGCCCGAATCTCAGGGGCTACACCCAGTGGGTGCGCTGGCGCGCCCCCACGGAAGATCGCAGACAAGAGAAGAGTTTCGTCCGGCTGCCAGCAGCCGGCAGAAGAAGAAAAAGGGCGCTGCAAGACGCCTCGCCGCCTGGCTGGTCGAGCCTGACCGGCCGGGAACCCCCTTCAAGCACCCGGGGGCTCGAAGGCAACACCTAGCGGGTGCGCCGGTGCGCTTCGCGAGCGCCGAGCCGCGCCGACTGTCTTCGGCAAACTCCGCCTCGGCTACATGAAAACCAATGTGAGCTCCTCACCCGCATATTTTTTCACCGCGAGAGGACGGATAACCACGAGCGATGCTCGGGGGCTATCTCCGCATTTCATTACAGTTACATCACTGTTCGCCTCGGCGCCAGCCAGAGTTGGCCCGGGGGCTGGCCGCTTGGCCTGAGACATTTGTTCCCGCAGACGGCTTAGTAGCGTTGTGATAGCCTGGCTTAATAGGGATGATAGACTACTCATATCAATAAGGAATTCCTTCTTTTCCGGAAGCCCATTCGGACAGAACTCCAAAGTTAAGCGTGCTCAACTTGGGGTAATTTCAGGATGGGTGACCAACCGGGAAGTTGCTCCCGGGTGTGCACGAGTGAGGACAAAGTGCACAGAAAAGACTAGTATTGATCTGTGGGGCTAGTCTAGATCCCGCCATGAGTAACGACCACCGGCGGGTGTGTCCGGGGCGTTAGTTTTGTCCGAATGGGCTTCCGGAAAAGAAGGAATTCCTTATTGATATGAGTAGTCTATCATCCCTATTAAGCCAGGCTATCACATACACCCCCACTCAGAGGAACCGACGTCCTCGTCGGGCCACAGGAACGTTCCCTCTTGGCACATACGTCTGTGCATTCAGTCCGGTACATGTGCCATGCCGTGTGCCACGACAGGTCACAAACGGCATGAACAACATGACCGCGCACCTGTCCGCAAACATCCATGTAACTGTCACGACCGGATTTTCAGGATATAACCTCCCAGAAATACGGCCTGTGAGCTCACCAGCCCCAGGATTACTGTTAGCTGATGAGGCACCAACTTGATACAAGGAAATCCAAGCGAGTACAAAAATGTGTAGTACAAGACCATTTAGGCCTAGGAGTGCAACATTTGGTTTCTAATGGTTGAGGGCGGAAGCGATTGGGTACATTTGCATTTATGGGACTCCATTTCCCACAAGAACAGCCGACCAGGATAACTCCTATCTCCGCCAGGCTGAAAACGTCAACGCGCAGGTTCCGAGGTTGGCACCGCGATGCTTAACTCCGAGCAAGGAATCTGGCCAAGACAATAGCCAGGGACAAGCCAGTGAGTACGTTTGAATGTACTCGCAAACATTAAGAACACGGGTATAATAAATCAAAAACATGCTCTGGATTATTGTGTGATTACACATCTGCCACGAAAAGGTACGAAAACCATGATGTACACCGGTGGTTAACATAATTCAAAGTAAAATACTGGGTGCCAAGCGAGTGTATGAAGGACTCCTCGAGCGGAAAATGCAGAATAGTAATACTGGTGCCAAACGAGTGTCTGAAAGACTCCTCGGGCGGAAAAAAATGCGGAGTAATAATACAGGTGCCAAACGAGTGTCTGAATGACTCCTCGAGCGGAAAATGCAGAAGTAATAATGCCGCAGTCGGGCGTCGGGGCGACACCACAGAAAGGGCTTATAAGAAAATAATCACAGCGAATATCCAGGAGGTAATCCCAGGGATACTCAATAATATACGTAATATAAATGGTTAGTCCAAAATAATAAACATCATAATCCATAGGTACCATAATTATAAACAATATTCAGTACGGTCGTTTCTCCATCCGAAAACCGATAACTTAGTCAAGTCGTATCTCCATCCGAATACCGTTACTACGATCCAGTTAACCGTGTCTCCATCCAAATACCGTTACCAGACTCAACTCAGACTGTGGTTTATACTCAAGGACATGACGAACCAACAGGATATATCCTCTGCAGAGGGAGTACCATTTTTCCACGAGTAATGGGATTACTCAGTCCCTCGGGACTAATTCCGTCTACGGTCTTTTGATTGAAAACACGCCTGACCTGCACACACCAGCTTAACTCACCAGTGTCTGGAATCACCCACGACACCTGCCAAGCCAAACTCTAAGTGGGGAGGCTACAACCTCGACGTAGCATGGGCTCACAAAATTTATACCGCGCGCAAACTGGGGAAGCTATCCCCTTCGGCTACAACCGAAACACCCATGCCCCCGGACCGGATGACAGGCTTTAATCCATGGCCATGGGACCCTCATCACGGCCTCTCTGTACGGTGTGTGCTTTGGAAAGGGGTTGACAACCTACTGAACCCTACCCTGTCCCCTGCAGGGACAAGTGGCGGTACCAACAAAAGGAAGCTATTGATCAAGACTCGGTCTACAACCGACTCAGGTGGTCCAAAAATCTACCAACAATATAACCACTAGTGAAATAAATCACCACTCCTCGAGCCTCACCATGCTGGGCCGGGCATACTCGTCTCGACGAGCGATTAGGGACAAGCTCGCGTCTACCCAAGACCACGACTTTCCCGGCTTCCTACCGGTGTGCAAGGGAAGCTCACGAGGATGGTCCAAATCATTAGTGTATCCATTGCTGGCCACAAACAACTCCAAAGTGTATTCATACACGAGACCATAACGATACATAAACTATCACATACTCCATGTCAAAAAGGTGTTGTGATCGCATCCAAATACCACAACAAAATATTATGCCAGAGTTCAGAAATGCTTGCCTTCAAGAGTATGCAAAGGATGTACTTATTGGAAGCTTTCCTTTTCCTCCAAAATCCTATTTTGCAAAAATACACAAATAGAAATATTTCAAACACAGTACCAAAACCTAACTCAAATATTTTTGAAATAAATCTTAAAATAAACTAGATCAAATTTGAGAGATGTAGGAAAAAGAATCAACTCATTTGGAGTTTTATTTTAAAAGCTATAGCCAGTCAAAGTTTGGTCAACTCTGTTTTTAAATAAAGCCAGAAAAAGGAAAACGCTTCGAGGGAAATACGTTTTCGCAGCAGAGAAACGTACGCGGGGTTTTGCGCCTTCACTTAAACAGAGAGAGGGCGGCTGCACGGGTCACTGACAGTGGGTCCAGAGGGCCCACTGGTCAGGTTTGACCGTTTCTCCCCTCCTTTTCCTCTCTTCTGCCCGACGGGAGCGGGGCTCCGGCGATCGCCGTCGGCGAACGGCAGCGCCTCACGGGCATCCAAGGGCGGGGATGGAACGGCAAGACCGAGGCGGTCCTCGGGGTGGTTGTTGGGTCGGCGGAGGTGGAAGGAATCGCCGGCGGCGAGCTCCGCGGCGGAGAGAAGCTACGGTGGTGAAGTGACTTTGGCGCTCCGGTGGTCTCCGACCGGAGTTGGGTAGCTGGGTAGCTCCGCAAGACTACGGGGAAGTTCTTGGTGGCGCTGGATTGGCGAAAGGGTGGCCGGCTGCGAGGAGTCGCACCGTAGCTTAGCGGCGGCCGAGCTGGCCGGAGCTGAGGAAGACGGCCACTACGGGTCGATCTACTGCGTGGGGAGCTCTACGGGAGGTGTCTGAAGTCGCGTGAGTGCTCGGAGGGGCTCGGGGACCCTTTATATAGGCGCTCGAGGTCGGACCGTGGCGGGAGAAGATAGGACCGCCGGCGACAGCCGTTGCTGTAGTTGCTGGGCATCGTGGCGGCGACGAACGCGCTCCGACGAGCGGGAGGATAAGCACGGCCTGTGCTCTGGGGCAGCTGTCGTGCGCTGGTGGCTTGGGCGGCGCCGTCCGCGGCGGAATCCGCTGCCGACGCCGGTGTGCCGCCAAGGGCGCGGCCAGCGGCGCAGCAGGGTGCCAGAGAGATCGTGGAGCAGGGGGCGGCTAGTGCGCGGTTCAGCGATGCAGAGGGGGCCAGGGTCGGGTCGCGTCGAGTGCGGCAGTGCGGCGTGTCGGCTCAGTGCGCGCGCGTGCGAATCGTGCGCTCTGGGCGCGCCCAGAGCATGCACGGCACCTGTTCGACGAAATGCCAGTGCGCTCTAGAGCTTGAATGTGGAGCTGGCATTGCACAGGATGGGGGTAGGGGTAGCAAGACACTCAGTGGACAAGGTGGATAGGTCAGGATTCCAAGTCCACAATGCAAAGCAGAGAGCTTGCCAAAAGTGGCTGTGCACACCAGGTGTTCGACATAATGTCCAGTGGACTTAGGCAACTCTTGGAGTGGCCAGAATCTCCAAATCAGGGTCTCTTTAGATGCAGGAGATGGTGGTAAGATTAGTTTGGCAAAAGCAGAAAGTTGATAGTGCAAGTTTTGCAAAGCTCCAGTTTTGGGCAGAAAGACAAAGGGTTTAGAACATGCATTTCAAAACCTCCAATGAGCCCACTCTCCTGGACTTAAGAGTTTGGCAGGGAGGGCTACAAGTAGGAGAAAGCTCAGGGTTACTAGAGCAAGGAAAAATAAGGTTGCAGTACAAATCACCAAATTTGGTCAGAATGCAAAAGAGGTTGATCCACTCAAATTTCCCAAGGAACATCCCCGGGTTTTTTCTTGAAGATGAATGGTATGCATCCACTAACATCCCCAAACACTTGGAAGAATTTTTAGAAGAATATTTAAATGGGTTGCAGTGCATAAGTGCCTACTGGACCAGATTGGAAAAGTTGGTGTAGAGCCCAAAATTTCCAATTGCCAGAAGATATTTTTGCATAAAAGTGATGTGGAACCATTACATGACATCCCCAAATTTTGGTGGAATTTTTAGAAGCATTTATCAAATGGTTGCAGTGCAAACAGGAGCTCCAAATTTATGAAAGATCATTTTAAAAGAATTAAAACTAAAAAAACAAATTATGCAAATAAATCCACTGATAAAGGATTGATTTTATAAATAGGGCACACAAGTCAAAAATACACTTTGAAGGTTTTTCCCACAAGAGGTATAAATCCAAAATCACAAAAGTTAAAACTTGACAATTGGAAAAGTTTTATTTCCTGGCAACATTTTAATAAATAAAAACAAGGCCAAAATTTTGGGGTGTCACAACACTACCGCCCTTAAGAAAAATCTCGTCCTCGAGATTTGTTAAAAACTGTTCTAATCGAGAATTGTTTTGAAATAAAATTGTTTTTATCAAAGAAAACCTTCAATTGCACAAAAAAAACGGCTGCAGTGAGAGGGCAATAAGTGGTGCAAAACCACAGTGTGGTACACTGGCGCAGTGTGGAAAAATCTACGGTTGGGGAAAACGAGATATTTCTACGGGGTACAGTAATTTAGAATAAAATTCTAAATTACAAAAAACGCTGGTCGCACCCGAGAGCACAGTGCTCTCTCTGGCTGACAGATAGGCCCAGGGCCCACTGTCGGCCTCTTCTCCTTCCTCTGGCTCTCTCTCTCTCGTGCGCTCTCCCGCTCTTCCCCCACCGACGATGCCTAGCTCGTAGGGCATCGAGGCCGTACCGCGGTAGTGCGCGGCGTGCTAGCTGCCGGTGCAGCGTGCACTCACCTCGCGGGCCAGGGCGCTGTCGGCACTGCTCGCGGACTCGCCTCCGAACACCGGCGGCCAAGCGACGGGTGGCGCTGGTGGACCTCGCCCACCGTACACCGATCTCGGGCTATAAAACGATCGCGGTGCTCCTCTCTTCTTCCTCACACCGGGCCTCGCTTCCACTTCTCCTTCCTTCTCCTCCATAGCTGCTGGCAGGAGCTCGAGCCGAGGCTCTAATGGCGGAGGGAATGCCGGACTGGTATATGGTCCTGGTGTGTGGAGGCTTGGCGGTGCTGCTGGGGTTCTCCGTGCTGCTGTGTGCGATGATCCTGGATGATCGTCGTGATGCTGCCGCACGGGTGTTGGCTCTTCGCGGTGGCGGTGATCATGTGGATTAGGCGCGGCATTGGGGCTGACTGCTGTCGGAGTGCCGGGACAGCTTGCGCTAGAAGGAACACTCACAATCTCTCTCACTGAGACTGTGGTGTCCTCGAGTGTGGTTAGATAGGTGCAAAAATGTGCTCAAGGATTTGTAACAGTGCTCGTGGTCGAGTGGTGGCTGCGGAGAGTTTGCTGTAATGATGCTGCGCGAATAAAAATCTATGCCGGGAAAATGCATATATACGCAGCAATAACTCGGGGAAAATAAGTCTCCTCGAAAACCTGTTGCGAGAGAAGAAATAATTAAAACAAAACTAACAGCAGTAACACTGCTCACAAAACAGGAACTAAAGAAAATCGGATCCGTTTGCACAAGGATTTTACGAACATGCTGCAACACATAAATACAAATACTGGGACCATAAATACATCGGAGGCGTTTACATGGAAAACGGTAAAAAGACAGGGTCCCGAGAAAATGCCTCTGGCACTGGGGCACACTCCTCTTCTATCGAGGGAAGCGGGTTGACTAGACGATGAATGCGCCCGTCTTGGTCAGGCCTCAGTGGCCTGCCAATAGCGATCCGAGGATTTAAATCAGCGAGGCTCTGGAGATAGCCCATTACTTGCTGAGTTAAACGCTCCTGAGCGATGACGTACTGGGCAAGGTTGGCCAGTACTGGATCTCTCTCAATGCGCCCACCGAGAAAAGATGCCATTTCTCCGGGTGCTGCACGACTCGGAAAATAATAGTATCCTCGCTCGCAGGCATAGGGCACTGCGAACCGAAGGCGAGTGAGTGCCTCATACGCAGCAGCTTCTATGGCCATCTGCGGAGTCGGCATGGATTTCCCCACGAAGGAGACTTCCTTTGGGTCTTGGTTTGGGTAGGCGGGAGGGATGTGCACCACTGCCCAATATTTCGAGGTGGACGGAGAGATCCTCGATTTGAGAAGCTCGTACTGGGGTGGACGGGTGGCACTCATAGTACTGCAGGTAAAGTCCCACAATAACTTGACAAAACTGCCCGGGGTCGCGTCTGGGGTTCTCAGATGAATACTGGGGGTCGACATGGCAAGGAATGGCTGTGAGTGCTGTGCACAAAGGTGAGGGGTGCTCGGTAAGGTTACGAAGTGGCCTTTATATAGCACCGGGGCTGGGATATCTACCGGGGTGAAGGGTAACTGGCTGCCGATCCTGTACTCGGGTCAAATCCACAGATATCCACATCACATAAAGGTGACGCATTACTGTGGGCGCTGACGGGTTGGTCTAGGCAGCTGTGCCCGAAATAATGCAACTGTACGCCAACGTACACATGCATAGCCACTACTCCAAAAATAAGAGCGCTCAAACGGACAGCAAGCAACAACGGCGGTACAAGGCCACACATTACAAAGCGTAGGAAAACTAAGGCTCGATACAACTTTGAGCGATTTAGTCAACTTCGTTAATGTCTAGGTGGGCTGGCCTTGCGGATGCCGATGCTTCTCCACGGTTCTCACCGTCGGGGTTTGCTCGTTGAGGCTGAGGTGCTGCGGGGTCGGGAAGATGGTGATGACCATCCCGGGGGTTGTTGGCCCAAATCCCGTTGGAATGGGTTTCCAAAGGGCGACGAAGCGCTTCTGGGGTCACCAGAGTGCTCTGGTTCATGGCTGGCGCAGACCTCAAGGGATCGATCGGGTGTCCGAACAGCACTACTGGGTTGTCGGTGGCGGCCCCCGCTTCTCTCCTTGCCGGGGCTCGGCGAACCAGCTCTCCACGAGCTGCGATCAGATCAAGAGTGACCTGGTCGAACAGTTGTTCTAGTGCGCTTACATAGCGCACCAGATGCAACAGCGCAGGATCCGTCTCGTGGTCTCCGTCGGCAACTTGGGGCGGCCTACCATACCCGTCACGACTGGGGTAGTAGTAGAACGAGCGACAGTTAACTCTGGGCGACAGGTGCCGAAGTTGAACTATAGCTTCGCGGGCTGCCAGTTGGATGGCTTGTGGCTCAAAGGGAGTTGTCCTTCCAGTGAACCTGTAGGGGCGTTCTGGCGACAGACCCCTACCGTAGATGTGCACAGTGGCCCAGTACTGACGGCTCTCACCGTACATGCGTCCCTGGTACACAACATACTCAGGTGGCTCTTCTAACGCATAGGCACGGCGGGTGAGGTTTGCGAGTATGGTCATAAAACCTCCAAGGTTGGTCGCTGTGGTCTCGTTGTGGACAATGGGACCAGGCATCGTGGCTGGGTTTGGGGGAAAGAGGCTGTGTTGTGATTGAGGCTAGGTGCCCTTTTTATAGGGAGAGGGGACGGAGTCTTCCTCCGCACGCTTGCGATAGAGACGGGTTGGGTGTCGGTCACTGGCGCGTGATCGACGGGCTAGGCTGATAGGTTGGGCACCGTCCGCCAAAAAGGGCATCAGGTCACTGTGGGGCTACCTTACGCGGGAAGCTTGTCCGGGGTCAGGCTAAGGTCTGATGGTTTTGGGGTTAACCTGGGTTTATTGACCTGGCTAAGATAGGATTAGCCAATGGTCAGCCTGCCTCTGATACCAAGTCTGTCACGACCGGATTTTCAGGATATAACCTCCCAGAAATACGGCCTGTGAGCTCACCAGCCCCAGGATTACTGTTAGCTGATGAGGCACCAACTTGATACAAGGAAATCCAAGCGAGTACAAAAATGTGTAGTACAAGACCATTTAGGCCTAGGAGTGCAACATTTGGTTTCTAATGGTTGAGGGCGGAAGCGATTGGGTACATTTGCATTTATGGGACTCCATTTCCCACAAGAACAGCTGACCAGGATAACTCCTATCTCCGCCAGGCTGAAAACGTCAACGCGCAGGTTCCGAGGTTGGCACCGCGATGCTTAACTCCGAGCAAGGAATCTGGCCAAGACAATAGCCAGGGACAAGCCAGTGAGTACGTTTGAATGTACTCGCAAACATTAAGAACACGGGTATAATAAATCAAAAACATGCTCTGGATTATTATGTGATTACACATCTGTCACGAAAAGGTACGAAAACCATGATGTACACCTGTGGTTAAAATAATTCAAAGTAAAATACTGGGTGCCAAGCGAGTGTCTGAAGGACTCCCCGAGCGGAAAATGCAGAATAGTAATACTGGTGCCAAACGAGTGTCTGAAAGACTCCTCGGGCGGAAAAAAAATGCGGAGTAATAATACAGGTGCCAAACGAGTGTCTGAATGACTCCTCGAGCGGAAAATGCAGATGTAATAATGCCGCAGTCGGGCGTCGGGGCGACACCACAGAAAGGGCTTATAAGAAAATAATCACAGCGAATATCCAGGAGGTAGGACCATCCCAGGGATACTCAATAATATACGTAATATAAATGGTTAGTCCAAAATAATAAACATCATAATCCATAGGTACCATAATTATAAACAATATTCAGTACGGTCGTTTCTCCATCCGAAAACCGATAACTTAGTCAAGTCGTATCTCCATCCGAATACCGTTACTACGATCCAGTTAACCGTGTCTCCATCCAAATACCGTTACCAGACTCAACTCAGACTGTGGTTTATACTCAAGGACATGACGAACCAACAGGATATATCCTCTGCAGAGGGAGTACCATTTTTCCATGAGTAATGGGATTACTCAGTCCCTCGGGACTAATTCCGTCTACGGTCTTTTGATTGAAAACACGCCTGACCTGCACACACCAGCTTAACTCACCAGTGTCTGGAATCACCCACGACACCTGCCAAGCCAAACTCTAAGTGGGGAGGCTACAACCTCGACGTAGCATGGGCTCACAAAATTTATACCGCGCGCAAACTGGGGAAGCTATCCCCTTCGGCTACAACCGAAACACCCATGCCCCCGGACCGGATGACAGGCTTTAATCCATGGCCATGGGACCCTCATCACGGCCTCTCTGTACGGTGTGTGCTTTGGAAAGGGGTTGACAACCTACTGAACCCTACCCTGTCCCCTGCAGGGACAAGTGGTGGTACCAACAAAAGGAAGCTATTGATCAAGACTCGGTCTACAACCGACTCAAGTGGTCCAAAAATCTACCAACAATATAACCACTAGTGAAATAAATCACCACTCCTCGAGCCTCACCATGCTGGGCCGGGCATACTCGTCTCGACGAGCGATTAGGGACAAGCTCGTGTCTACCCAAGACCACGACTTTCCCAGCTTCCTACCGGTGTGCAAGGGAAGCTCACGAGGATGGTCCAAATCATTAGTGTATCCATTGCTGGCCACAAACAACTCCAAAGTGTATTCATACACGAGACCATAACGATACATAAACTATCACATACTCCATGTCAAAAAGGTGTTGTGATCGCATCCAAATACCACAACAAAATATTATGCCAGAGTTCAAAAATGCTTACCTTCAAGAGTATGCAAAGGATGTACTTATTGGAAGCTTTCCTTTTCCTCCAAAATCCTATTTTGCAAAAATACACAAATACAAATATTTCAAACACAGTACCAAAACCTGACTCAAATATTTCTGAAATAAATCTTAAAATAAACTAGATGCAATTTGAGAGATGTAGGAAAAAGAATCAACTCATTTGGAGTTTTATTTTAAAAGTTAGAGCCAGTCAAAGTTTGGTCAACTCTGTTTTTAAATAAAGCCAGAAAAAGGAAAACGCTTCGAGGGAAATACGTTTTCGCAGCAGAGAAACGTACGCGGGGTTTTGCGCCTTCACTTAAACAGAGAGAGGGCGGCTGCGCGGGTCACTGACAGTGGGTCCAGAGGGCCCACTGGTCAGGTTTGACCGTTTCTCCCCTCCTTTTCCTCTCTTCTGCCCGACGGGAGCGGGGCTCCGGCGATCGCCGTCGGCGAACGGCAGCGCCTCACGGGCATCCAAGGGCGGGGATGGAACAGCAAGACCGAGGCGGTCCTCGGGGTGGTTGTTGGGTCGGCGGAGGTGGAAGGAATCGCCGGCGGCGAGCTCCGCGGCGGAGAGAAGCTACGGTGGTGAAGTGACTTTGGCGCTCCGGTGGTCTCCGACCGGAGTTGGGTAGCTGGGTAGCTCCGCAAGACTACGGGGAAGTTCTTGGTGGCGCTGGATTGGCGAAAGAGTGGCCGGCTGCGACGAATCGCACCGGAGCTTAGCGGCGGCCGAGCTGGCCGGAGCTGAGGAAGACGGCCACTACGGGTCGATCTACTGTGTGGGGAGCTCTACGGGAGGTGTCTGAAGTCGCGTGAGTGCTCGGAGGGGCTCGGGGACCCTTTATATAGGCGCTCGAGGTCGGACCGTGGCGGGAGAAGATAGGATCGCCGGCGACAGCCGTTGCTGTAGTTGCAGGGCATTGTGGCGGCGACGAACGCGCTCCGACGAGCGGGAGGATAAGCACGGCCTGTGCTCTGGGGAAGCTGTCGTGCGCTGGTGGCTTGGGCGGCGCCGTCCGCGGCGGCAGCCGCTGCCGACGCCGGTGTGCCGCCAAGGGCGCGGCCAGCGGCGCAACAGGGTGCCAGAGAGATCGTGGAGTAGGGGGCGGCTAGTGCGCGGTTCAGCGATGCAGAGGGGGCCAGGGTCGGGTCGCGTCGAGTGCGGCGTGTCGGCTCAGTGCGCGCGCGTGCAAAACATGCGCTCTGGGCGCGCCCAGAGCACGCACGGCACCTGTTCGACGAAATGCCAGTGCGCTCTAGAGCTTGAGGGTGGAGCTGGCATTGCACAGGATGGGGGTAGGGGTAGCAAGACACTCAGTGGACAAGGTGGATAGGTCAGGAGTCCAAGTCCACAATGCAAAGCAGAGAGCTTGCCAAAAGTGGCTGTGCACACCAGGTGTTCGACATAATGTCCAGTGCACTTAGGCAACTCTTGGAGTGGCCAGAATCTCCAGATCAGGGTCTCTTTAGATGCAGGAGATGGTGGTAAGATTAGTTTGGCAAAAGCAGAAAGTTGATAGTGCAAGTTTTGCAAAGCTCCAGTTTTGGGCAGAAAGACAAAGGGTTTAGAACATGCATTTCAAAACCTCCAATGAGCCCACTCTCCTGGACTTCAGAGTTTGGCAGGGAGGGCTACAAGTAGGAGAAAGCTCAGGGTTACTAGAGCAAGGAAAAATAAGGTTGCAGTACAAATCACCAAATTGGGTCAGAATGCAAAAGAGGTTGATCCACTCAAATTTCCCAAGGAACATCCCTGGGTTTTTGCTTGAAGATGAATGGTATGCATCCACTGACATCCCCAAACACTTGGAAGAATTTTTAGAAGAATATTTAAATGGGTTGCAGTGCATAAGTGCCTACTGGACCAGATTGGAAAAGTTGGTGTAGAGCCCAAAATTTCCAATTGCCAGAAGATATTTTTGCATAAAAGTGATGTGGAACCATTACATGACATCCCCAAATTTTGGTGGAATTTTTAGAAGCATTTATCAAATGGTTGCAGTGCAAACAGGAGCTCCAAATTTATGAAAGATCATTTTAAAAGAATTAAAACTAAAAAAAAACAAATTATGCAAATAAATCCACTGATAAAGGATTGATTTTATAAAGAGGGCACACAAGTCAAAAATACACTTTGAAGGTTTTTCCCGCAAGAGGTATAAATCCAAAATCACAAAAGTTAAAACTTGACAATTGGAAAAGTTTTATTTCCTGGCAACATTTTAATAAATAAAAACAAGGCCAAAATTTTGGGGTGTCACAAGCGTGCGTGGTACCAACGGCCCACTCTTAGTCACAGACCGCAGAGCGGCTGTCCGGCTAGCAAGAGTGAACGCTGGAGGCCACCCACGCGAAAAACGTCCAGGAAGAAAAACGGTTCGGGCGACCCGGCCGTTTCCTTTATGAGTATCTGCTCGGTTAAATTCGCTCCCAGAGTCTGAGTATTGTACACTCCACTCCGCGGCCCACTCTCAGCCACAGATCGCAGAGCGGCTGTCCGGCAAGCGAGAGGAAGCCAAAGAGTGGAGGGAACATGAAAAAGATTGAAGGGGGCTCGGACGAAACCGAGTCGGCACCCTCCGCATAAAACTTGCAATGCTGAAAGCAAACATTTGATATATCTGCGTGGACTAACTTCGTCCTTTTTATGATCATTTCCATGAACACTAGCGAAAAAAACCTCCGCCCAACTTTGCCAAGTTGCCCGGAGGCTTGGGGGCTACTGTTGGAGTAATTGGACACGGGTATCCCGAAGACGGCAAGACAATATTTCAAGACATCGGGGCTAGCAAAGCCCCTCAGTCCGACTGCCCGGCTGCTCCTGCCGGCTCCCCGTCCGACTGCTCTGCCTGGCCGGCTGCCGACTGCAACAACTAGCCGGCTGCCGGCTTCAGCCCGACTCGACACCGACAAGACACCGACGAGACGGTCATACCCGAGCACTATTCACGTGTCACCCCAGCCATCATGTATAGTGTCACTTGTCCCCTGGCACTATTTATGAAGTGACCCAGGGGACAAGCATGACACCCCACCATGCCTTGCCCATGCCACCACTTAGCTTACTTCCTAAGCTAGCCATGCCTATATATATGGGCACACATCCATCCATCCAAGGGGGATGGACTCACGCACACGCCCACAAGCAAGCTAGCTAGCAAGAGAGCTAGCTAGCCAACCATCCATCCATTCCCACGGGCAAGCATGCCCAAGCACACACATACGGCCATGAGCACGGCCGGCCACTAAAGCATGCCTTGTGCATACATATATGGAGCCAGATGCCCATGGCACTGCCCCAGATACAGCTCTAGGAGCACTTTGTACTGCCCGATGTACACCCCAGATATATATACTCAGACATGCAGGAGTAGGGGTATTATCTCTCTGGAGAGCCCCGAACCTGGGTAAACTAGCGCGCGCTACTCGCATACCCGCTCCCGGTCCTATCAGCAGCAGTTTTACCCTCACACAAAGCCCTTGTGGCATCTGTCGCCTCACACCCCCCCCCCTCGTGAGAATACCACGACAATGGGCGATGGGCCCAGACCCCTGCGCCATAGGAGTTAGACCGGCGTGCTGCCTCTCTGTTGTGTCTAGGTAGGGCTGCGACGTGTTGATCTTCCGAGGCCGGAAATGACCCAGAAAAGTGTGCCCGGCCAGAGGTATCGAACGTGTTGGGCAATGTGGTGCAACCCTGCAGGGAAGTTTATCTATTCGAATAGCCGTGATCCTTGGTAACAGGACGACCCAGAGTTGTACCTTGACCTTATGACAACTAGAACCAGATACTTAATAAAACACAGCCTTCCAAGTGCCAGATATAACCCGGTGATCGCTCTCACACAGGGCGACGAGGGGAGGATCGCCGGGTAGGATTATGCTATGCGATGATACTTGGTTAACTTCCCATCTACTATCTTCTACATGCTGCAAGATGGAGGCTGCCAGAAGCGTAGTCTTCGATAGGACTAGCTATCCCCCTCTTATTGTGGCATTCTGCAGTTCAGTCCACCGATATTGCCCCTTTACACAGATACCCATGCATATGTAGTGTTTATGTGGTGTCGCTCAGACGCCCGACTGCGGCATGCTTGTTATTTATTTATTTATAAGCCCTTTATGTGGTGTCGCTCAGACGCCTGACTGCGGCATGCTTGTTATTTATTTATTTATAAGCCCTTTATGTGGTGTCGCTCAGACGCCCGACTGTGGCATGCTTGTTATTTATTTATTCTTTATAAGCCCTTTATGTGGTGTCGCTCAGACGCCCGACTGTGGCATGTTTGTCATTTATTTATTCTTCATAAGCCCTTTATGTGGTGTCGCTCAGACGCTCGACTGAGGCATGATTTATCTTATTATCCTTTCGAGGCGTCGCTTCAGACACTCGATCGGTGCATTCTATTCCTACTCCCATACTGCACATTCATATTTTACCTGCATGCGTGCATCATGAATTTTTGTTTATTTCGTGATTGACGTTATGATCATAGAATCTTTCGGAGCATGATTACCCACTATTATATTATACCCGTGTTCATAATGTTTTCGAGTACATTCAAAGTACTCACTGGCTTGTCCCTGGCTATTGTCTTGGCCAGATTTCTTGCTCGGAGAGGAGCGTTGTGATGACGGCCCCGGAACCTACGCTATGATGATAGCAGCCTCACGAAGATAGGAGTTATCCTGGTCAGCTGTTCTTGTGGGAAATGGAGTCCCATAGACGCAGATGAGCCACAAACCGCTTCCGCCATCAACCTCTAGAAACCAAGTGTTGTACTCATAGGCCACAATGGTCTTGTACTACATATTTTGTACTTTGCTTGGAATTTCTGTATCAAGTTGGTGCCTCATCAGCTAACGGTAATCCTGGGGCTGGTGAGCACAAGGGCCATTTTCTGGAAAATTAATATCCCAAAAACCCGGTCCTGACACCTAAGCTTGGGGATGCCCATGTCACCCCAAGATAATCTAAGGACACCAAAAAGCCAAAGCTTGGGGATGCCCCGGAAGGCATCCCCTCTTTCGTCTTCATCCATCGGTAACTTTACTTGGAGCTATATTTTTATTCACCACATGATATGTGTTTTGCTTGGAGCGTCTTGTATGATTTGAGTCTTTGCTTCTTAGTTTACCACAATCATCCTTGCTGTACAGACCTTTTGAGAGAGACACACATCATTCAGAATTTATTAGAATACTCTATGTGCTTCACTTATATCGTTTGAGCTATATAGTTTGTGATCTAGTGCTTCACTTATATCTTTTAGAGCACAGTGGTGGATTTGTTTTATAGAAACTTGTCAAGATGAGCGAGGAGCTCCCTATCCACGATGACCCGTGCTCGGCGCTGGAGATGTTCAACTTGGCGGACAAATGCGCCAAGGCCGAAGAAGGTCGCCTCTCCCTCCTCAAGCACCTAGACGTCGATCCAGAAGTCAAGAAGGACAAGGCCAACAAATAAAAGCGCAAGGGCCCCACCGTGCTGGTAGCAGAGCCCGAGATGAAGTGCGCCCACGATCGCGCGAAACCGCCAAGGACGCTCGCCCATTCTGCGTCTTCCACAACGTTCACACCCACAACACCGACGACTACCAGGAGTTCAGGGCGCTCTGGGATGAGTGCCTGGGCCGCTGCCCCGAGCGCGGTGACCGTGGCTTCAGCCGCAGAGGAGGCCATGGAGGAGGACGCTGGGACAACCGCAACCCCCATCAAGGCTGGCACGACCAGCCTCGCGAGGGTGGCTGGCGCGATCAGCGTCACAACGGCCCTTGGCGTGATCAGCCTTGCGAGGCCCGTTCTCAAGGCAATGCTGGCCTCCCTCCGCTGCCTCTGCCAGTAAGGAGGAACGATGACAACCATGAAGACGATGGGGCTTGGGGCTATCAGGAGCCTCGCACGATTGCCTACATCCTTGACGGGGCCCAGGCACCCGCCTCAAACCGCACCTTCAAGCTATTCTCTCGCGAGGTGAACGCGGCCCTCCCGAAGCTCGAGGCTGTGCATCCCCTCAGGTGGTCGCAATACGCCATCATGTTCGACTCTAAGGACCACCTCAGGTGCGCGGCAATTGCTGGCATGCTCCCCATGTTGTGCACACCCACCATCAGCAACATCTCTGTCACCAAGACCCTCATCGACGGTGGCGCTGGCCTTAATGTGCTCTCCGTTGGGACCTTTGAGATGCTTCAAGTGCCTTATGATCGGCTCACGCCGACCAGGCCATTCTCTGGAGTGACTGACGGCTCCACCACTCCTCTGGAGCAAGTGCGCCTCATGTCACCTTTGGCAAGCGCAACAACAACCATACTGAGCTCATTGACTTGGATGTGGCCCACATCGGCCTCCCGTACAACACCATCCTTGGGTACCCTGCCCTCGTCAAGTTCATGGCAGCGACTCACCATGGCTACAACGTACTGAAGATGCCAGGGTGCAGCAGCATCTTCACGAGCACCTGTGATGAGAAGGATGCGTTCTGCTCCCTTGACCATGCCTATCGTGCCGCAGTGGCCGAAAACTTCGACGGCGAGGGTGGCATCCTACCTCCCGAGGCTACCCCCACGAATAAGAATCAGCTCCTCCCCAAGAGTCGCCGGAGGCCAAGGCCGGTGACGCCTCATGCTCCGCGCCCACTGTTGGGGCACCTCTTCCTCCCGCATAGGAAGGTGCGCCTGGCGCCTCCCTCAGGACGGACTCGGTGGCTTCCTTCTAGAGAGCCTCTGACCTGACCAGTGTGACGAGCGAGGTGCCAGGAGAACGAGAATTCATCACCTAGGCGATCAAGGAACTTTAGGAAGCGCAAGCCATGCACGGCGAGCGCCGCCCCAGACGCGGGTGGTGAGTTGCGCGTCTGCGTCAACATCCCGGGCCTAAATAGGGCCACTTCACAGGGCCTCTTCTGGTCGTCGTGCATCGGCCGGAGTGGGGGCTACCCCTGCAACTATGTTTGCATGCCGTTCGGCCTGCTAAACATTGGCGCCTCATACTAGCACCTAGTGCAGCGTGCTGTGGCGTCTCACGAGGCCCGATGTTTGGCGGTAGCGTCTCAGGAGGCCAGGGACCCTCGCGAGCTCCCTGGGCCTCGCGAGCCTCTCAAGCCTCCGGAGCCGCCCGGCTCGTGAGGAGCGAACCTCGGCGCGCTTCATCGACTCCCTCGATGCCTCTGCAGCACCAGTGTCAGGTGACTTTTTTGTTTGTTCAATTGGGGGCGCCCCTTGGGCCGCATCATCCTCGAGCTATTAGAGTCCACCCCTACAGTTGTGCCTTCTTGCTCATGTATCAAAACTGGCCTTGCCTCGATAAGATTTCCTTGATGTTACTTGCGTGTCCAGTGCTTCGTCGCCACGGTTGTCGTCGCGCCCTCGCGAGCCCAGTCTCGACTGCTTCATGATTAAGGGCTGGCATGGCGTCTGTGCTCGGTCCAGTCCCTGTAGCATTGTTAAATCCAAGCGACAGAGCTCTATCTCGCGGGCCAGCTCCCATGCACGTCACCTCCCGGGGTCCTTGGTGCCTTGTCCTCGCATGAGCTCATCGAGGGTAGGTGAGTAAGGGCGCGCGGCTCGGTTCATACAACCGCAATTTTGG
The DNA here is from genome assembly GCF_018294505.1 of Triticum aestivum. Classification (NCBI taxonomy): domain Eukaryota; kingdom Viridiplantae; phylum Streptophyta; class Magnoliopsida; order Poales; family Poaceae; genus Triticum; species Triticum aestivum. Next base: position 356,275,220 of record NC_057814.1, read on the forward strand.
TGCTTTTTCACCACAGGAGCCGTGCGTCGGGTGTTCTTCCTTAGATTGTTGCCTGAGAAGACTCGACACGACGTTTGTGCTCGGGTCCGTCTCTACAGCATTGATAAACCCAAGCGACCGAGCTCTGTCTGGCGGGCCGGCCCCGTTCACTTCACCTCCTATGGGTCCTTGGTGTCTGGCTTTCTCATGCGATTGCCTCCGGACCCTCTTTTGGATTTCAAGGACTTTAATTATGATAATTGTTCTTTGATAGATTGTATTTCCTTGTTGCAATCCATGCTAAATTCACCTCATGCTTATAATCAAAAGAAGGCTTTTAGTAAACATATCATGGTTGCTATGATGAAATTGTTTGAAGAAAAACTTGAGTTGGAAGTTTCAATCCCTAGAAAGCTTTATGATGAATGGGAACCTACTATTAAGATTAAGATTAAAGATTATGAGTGTAATGCTTTTTTTATTTGGATGCTAGTATTCCACTACTCCCAAAACTTTATGTCATGTGCTAGGTTTCCAAAAATTTGGTGATTGTTCTTTGAATTTGCATCTTGCGGATTCCACTACTAAGAAACCTATGGGAAGGATTAATGATGTTCTTATTGTTGCAAATAGGAATTATGTATCCGTAGATTTTGTTGTGCTTGATATAGATTGCAATCCTACATGCCCTATTATACTTGGTAGACCTTTCCTAAGAACGATTGGTGCAATTATTTATATGAAAGAAGGAAACATTAGATTCCAATTTACAAGACAGGGCATGGAACACTTCCCAAGAAAAAAATTAAGTTACCATCTGAATCTATTATGGGGGCCACTTATGGATTTAATACCAAAGATGACAATACATAGATCTATGCAATATGCCTAGCTAGGGGCGTAAAACAATAGCGCTTGTTGGGAGGCAACCCAATTTATTTTGTGATTTTTGTTTTTGCTACTATTTTTCAATAAATAAACATTATTACTTATGTAGTAATTGTGTTTTAGTATTTTAATTAGTGTTTGTGCCAAGTAAGACCTTTGGGATGGTCATGGCAGTAATTGATTTGATTCTGCTGAAAAATAGAAACTTTTGCGCCTAGTAACAGAATTGATCTGACATGCTGGAGTGACGAAAAATTCTGAATTGTTTCCACTTTATTGATATTAAAATTTCCTAGGTTTTCCTAGTTTTTTAGAATTTTTGTAGTTACAAAAATATACGAAATCACCAGATTACTACAGACTGTTCTGTTTTTGACAGATTTTGTTTTCTTTGTGTTGTTTGCTTATTTTGATGAATCTATGGGTAGTATCGGGGGGGGGGGGGTATGAACCATGGAGAAGTTGGAATATAGTACATATAAATCAATATAAATTTAGAATGAGTTCACAACAGTACCCAAAGTGGTGATTATCTTTATTATACTAACGAATCTCACGAGTTTTCTGTTGATTTTTGTATTGTGAAGTTTTCAAGTTTTGGGTAAAGATTTGATGGACTATGTAATAATGAGTGGCAAGAGGTTTGGGGATGCCCAACGCACCCCAAGGTAATATTAAAGGACAACCAAACATCTAAGCTCGGGGATGCCCCAGAAGGCATCCCCTCTTTCGTCTTCAATCCATTGGTAAATTTACTTGAGGCTATATTTATATTCACCACATGATATGTGTTTTGCTTGGAGCGTCTTGTATTACATGAGTCTTTGTTTTTTACTTCGCCACAATCATCCTTTCTGTACACACCTTTTGAGAGGGACACGTGATACGTCCATTTTGCATCATGCTTTTATATCGATATTTATTGCATTATGGGCTGTTATTACACATTATGACACAATACTTATGCCTATTCTCTCTTATTTTACAAGGTTTACATGAAGAGGGAGAATGCCGGCAGCTGGAATTCTGGGCTGGAAAAGGAGCAAATATTAGAGACCTATTCTGCACAACTCCAAAAGTCCTTAAACTTCACGAACGTCATTTTTGGAATTTATAAAAAATATTGAGCGAAGAAATACCAGAGGGGGCCCATAGCCTGGCCACGAGGGTGGGGGGCGCGCCCTACCCCCCTGGGCGCGCCCCCTGCCTCGTGGGCCCCTGGCAGGCCTCCGGTGCCCATCTTCTGCTATATGAAGTCTTTTACCCTGGAAAAAATCATAAGCAAGCTTTCGGGAAGAAACTCCGCTGCCACGAGGCGGAACTTTGGCAAAATCATTCTAGGGCTCCGGCAGAGCTGTTCTGCCGGGGAAACTTCCCTCCGGGAGGGGGAAATCATCGGCATCATTGTCACCAATGATCCTCTCATCGGGAGGGGGTCAATCTCCATCAACATCTTCACCAGCACCATCTCCTCTCAAACCCTAGTTCATCTCTTGTATCCAATCTTTGTCCCAAAGCCTCAGATTGGTACCTGTGGGTTGCTAGTAGTGTTGATTACTCGTTGTAGTTGATGCTAGTTGGTTTATTTGGTGGAAGATCATATGTTCAGATCCATTATGCATATTAATACCCCTCTGATTATGAACATGAATATGATTTGTGAGTATTTACGTTTGTTCCTGAGGACATGGGAGAAGTTTTGCTATTACTAATCATGCGAATTTGGTATTCGTTCGATATTTTGATGAGATGTATGTTGTCTTTTCTCTAGTGGTGTTATGTGACCGTCGACTACATGACACTTCACCATTGTTTGGGCCTAGAGGAAGTCATTGGGAAGTAATAAGTAGATGATGGGTTGCTAGAGTGACAGAAGCTTAAACCCTAGTTTATGAGTTGCTTCGTAAGGGGCTGATTTGGATCCATATGTTTCATGTTATGGTTAGGTTCACCTTAATACTTCTTTTGTAGTTGCAGATGCTTGCAATAGGGGTTAATCATAAGTGGGATGCTTGTCCAAGTAAGGACAGCACCGAAGCACCGGTCCACCCACATACCAAATTATCAAAGTAACGAACGCGAATCATATGAGCGTGATGAAAACTAGCTTGACGATAATTCCCATGTGTCCTCGGGAGCGCTTTTCTATATATAAGAGTTTGTCCAGCTTGTACTTTGCTACAAAAAGGATTGGGCCATCTTACTTCACTTTATTTACACTTATTACTTGTTACCCGTTACAAATTACCTTATCACAAAACTTTCTCTTACTGATAATTTCAGTGCTTGCAGAGAATACCTTACTGAAAACTGTTTATCATTTCCTTCTGCTCCTCGTTGGGTTCGACACTCTTACTTATCGAAAGGACTACGATAGATCCCCTACACTTGTGGGTCATCAAGACTCTTTTCTGGCGCCGTTGCCGGGGAGTGAAGCGCCTTCGGTAGGTGGAATTTGGTAAGGAAAAATTTATATAGTGTGCTGAAATTTACTGTCACTGGTTACTATGGAAAACAATCCTTTGAGGGGTTTGTTCGGGGTATCTTCACCCAGTCCGGAACCACAATTAGCTACCCCTCAACCTACTGAACCTACTGAAAATGTTTACTTTGAAATTCCGTCGGGTATGATCACTACTAGAAAAAGGCTGTTAGTGGTGCACCTATTTTGGCTATTAATGGCGCACTATAGGTGCGCCACTATTACCACGCCACTAGTAACAAATACTAATGGTGCACGCCATTACTATTGCTATAGGTGCACCACTTGTAACATTTTTTTGAATTTTTTTGATTTTTTCTGAATTTTGAAGGCGGGAAAATAGTAGTGGCGCACCGTCTAACCCCCACCGTGCGCCATTGCTATTTTTGAATTTTGAATTTTGAATTTCGACCTGGATCGCGATTTTTTTGCCCTTTTTCTGCTTTATTTTTTGCACGATATTTTTTCAAATTTTGTTCTCGTTTTTGGATCTTGTATGTTCTTTTGCCGGAGAGGAGGGCGGAGGAGAGACCGTGAGGAGGAGAGGAGGGAGGAGGAGGAGGTCACCGGAGAGGAGCTCGCCTACATCGTCGGAGAGGAGGAGGAGGAGGTCACCGGAGAGGAGCTCGCCTACATCGCCGGAGAGGAGGAGGAGGTCGCCGGAGAGGAGTTCACCTGAGAGGAGGAAGGAGAAACCGTGAGGGGAGGGGAGGAGAGGAGGGAGGAGGGGCTCACCGGAGAGGAGGGAGGAGGAGATCACCGGAGAGGAGGGAGGAGGAGATCACCGGAGAGGAGGGAGGAGGAGCTCACCGGAGTGTAGGGAGGAGAAACCGTGAGGGGAGGGGAGGAGAGGAGGGAGGAGGAGGTCGTCGGAGAGGAGGAGGGGAGTATTGTGGAGGAGAGGAGGGGAGATGGAGTGGAGGAGAGGAGGAGATGGAGTGGAGGAGAAAAATGAAGAGGTAAGGAGGAGAGGACCCCGCCCAGGCATAGTAATGGCGCACCGTGGGCGGGTGCGCCATTACTAACTTTTTTTTTATTTTGAATTTTGAAGGCGGGAAGATAGTAATGCCGCACCTTGGGCAGGTGCACCATTACTAATTTTTTTTTATTTTTTGATATAGTTTGAATTTTGAAGGCGGGAAGATAGTAATGGTGCACCATGGGCACGTGCGCCATTACTGAGTTTGATTTTTTTGACTTTTTTTGCCTTTCCAGATCTTGAAAGCCCCGTAACTTTTTTTTCTGTTAGGTTTTTGAGGATTTTAAAAAGTTTCAACGGGGTTCCCCCCGTTGAGTTCGGATATTACTATTCGAGTAGATGATTTTTGATATAAAAAACTTTTTCATCGGAGTTCGTATGCAAAGGTTATGCCCATTTTACAAATTCTCGAGAGATTTTGCAAAAAAGTCGAAAATTCATGTTTGTAAATTTTGCTAACAACTAGACCACATATCACATGGGAATCTTATTTTCTTTTATTTTTTTGACATTTCTATCATTTTATTTTATTTTATTTTTTGAAACTGAAAAGGCGGTCCACGGGGGTGGGGGGTGGGGGTGCATTTGGTGAATTTTTTGTAAGACTCAGACGTGTGATGTGTAAATGTTAGTAGTGGTGCACCAGTGGATAGTGCACCATTACTAGTTAAAACTAGTAATGGCGCACTATCCCCTGGTGCGCCACTGCTAATATTTTTTTATATTTTTTTCAAAATTAGTAATGGCGCACCACACACCAGGTGCGCCATTAGTAATGTGGCCAATAATGGCGTACCTGTATCTAGTGCGCCACTGCTATATAGCAGTGGCGCACCACATACATGGTGCGCCATTAATGTCCATATTAGCTATAGCCGTTTTCCTAGTAGTGGATAGAGAAACTGCTAGCTAATCCTTTTGCAGGAGATGGAACATTGCATCCCGATTTACACCTAATTTATGTGGATGAAGTTTGTGGATTATTTAAGCTTGCAGGTATGCCCGATGATGTTATCAAGAAGAAGGTCTTCCCTTTATCTTTCAAGGGGGGTGCATTGACATGGTATAGGCTATGTGATGATATGAGATCATGGAACTACAAACGATTGAAATTGGAATTTCATCAGAAGTTTTATCCTATGCATCTTGTTCATCATGATCGTAATTATATATATAATTTTTGGCCTCGCGAAGGAGAAAGCATCGCTCAAGCTTGGGGGAGGCTTAAGTCAATGTTATATTCATGCCGCAATCATGAGCTCTCAAGAGAAATGATTATTCAGAATTTTTATGCTCGGCTTTCTCGTAATAATCAATCCATGCTTGATACTTCTTGTACTGGCTCCTTTATGATGAAGACTATTGAATTCAGATGGGATTTATTGGAGAGAATTAAACGCAACTCTGAAGATTGGGACCTCGACAAAGGTAAGGAGTCAGGTATAACACCTAAGTTTGATTGTGTTAAATCTTTGATGGATACCGATGCTTTCCATGAATTTAGCACTAAATATGGACTTGACTCTGAGATAGTAGCTTCTTTCTGTGAATCATTTGATACTCATGTTGATCTCCCTAAGGAGAAGTGGTTTAAATATAATCCTCCCATTGAAGTAAAAGTAGTTGCACCTATTAAAGTTGAAGAAAAGACTATCACTTATAATGATCCTATTGTTCCTACTGCTTATGTTGAGAAACCACCTTTCCCTGTTAGAATAAAGGATCATGCTAAAGCTTCAACTGTAGTCAACAAAAGTAATATTAGGACACACAAACCTCCTGAGCAAGTTAAAGTTGAACCTAATATTGCTATGGTTAAAGATCTCTTGGCTGATAATATTGATGGGCATGTTATTTATTTCTGTGAGGAAACTGCTAGAATTGCTAAACCTGGTGCTAAAGATAAACATAGACCTGTCGTAGGCATGCCTGTTATTTCTGTTAAAATAGGAGATCATTGTTATCATGGCTTATGTGATATGGGTGTAGTGCAAGTGCAATACCTCATTCCTTATACAAAGAAATTATGCATGATATTGCACCTCCTGAGATAGAAGAAATTGATGTTACCATTATGCTTGCCAATAGAGATACTATTTCACCGATTGGGATTGTTAGAGATGTTGAAGTCTTGTGTGGGAAGGTTAAATATCCTGCTGATTTTCTTGTTCTTGGTTCCCCACAAGATAGCTTTTGTCCCATTATATTTGGTAGACCCTTCTTAAATACTGTTAATGCTAGGATAGACTGCGAAAAGGATTTTGTTACTATTGGTTTGGGTGATATGTCTCATGAGTTTAATTTTGCTAAATTTTGTAGACAACCCCGTGATGAAGAATTTCTTAGTAAAGATGAAATTATTGGTCTTGCTTCTATTGTCGTGCCTCCTAATGATCCTTTAGAACAATATTTGCTCGACCATGAAAATGATATGTTTATGAATGAAAGAAGGGAAATAGATGAAGTATTCTTTAAACAGGGACCTATTCTGAAACACAACTTGCCTGTTGAAATCCTAGGGGATCCTCCTCCACCCAAGGGTGATCCCGTGTTTGAGCTTAAACCATTACCTGATACTCTTAAATATGCTCATCTTGATGAAAAGAAGATATATCTTGTTATTATTAGTGCTAACCTTTCAGAGAAGGAGGAAGAGAAATTATTGAAAACTCTGAAGAAGCACCGTGCTGCTATTGCATATACTCTGGATGATCTTAAGGGCATTAGTCCCACTCTATGTCAACACAAAATAAATTTGGAGAATGACGCCAAATCAGTTATTGATCACCAACGATGGCTAAATCCTAAGATGAAAGAAGTGGTAAGAAAGGAAATACTAAAGCTCCTTGAGGCAGGTATAATCTATCCCGTTGCTGATAGTCAGTGGGTAAGTCCTGTCCATTCTGTCCCTAAGAAGGGAGGTATTACTGTTGTTCCTAATGATAAAGATGAATTGATCCCGCAAAGAATTATTACAGGTTATAGGATGGTAATTGATTTCCGCAAATTAAATAAAGCTACTAAAAAGATCATTACCCCTTGCCTTTCATTGATCAAATGCTAGAAAGATTATCCAAACATACACATTTTTGCTTTCTAGATGGTTACTCTGGTTTCTCTCAAATACCTGTGTCAGCTGATGATCAAGAAAACACCACTTTTACATGCCCTTTCGGTACCTTTTCTTATAGACGTATGCGTTTTGGTTTATGTAATGCACCTGCTACCTTTCAAAGATGCATGATGGCTATATTCTCTGACTTTTGCGAAAAGATTTGTGAGGTTTTCATGGATGATTTCTCTGTTTATGGATCCTCTTTTGATGATTGCTTGAGCAACCTTGATCGAGTTTTGTAGAGATATGAAGAAACTAATCTTGTTTTGAATAGGGAGAAATGCCACTTTCTGGTTAATGAAGGTATTGTCTTGGGGCATAAAATTTCTGAAAGAGGTATTGAAGTTGATAAAGCTAAAGCTGATGTTATTGAAAAGATGCCGTGTCCTAAAGACATCAAAGGTATAAGAAGTTTTCTCGGTCATGCCGGTTTTTATAGGAGGTTCATTAAGGACTTCTCAAAAATTTCTCGGCCTCTGACTAATCTATTACAAAAAGATATTCCTTTTGTCTTTGACGATGATTGTGTAGAAGCATTTGAAATACTTATGAAAGCTTTGATTTATGCACCTATTGTCCAGCCACCTAATTGGAATTTACCCTTTGAAATTATGTGTGATGCTAGTGATTAGGCTGTAGGTGCTGTTCTAGGGCAAAGAGTTGATAAGAAATTAAATGTTATTCAATATGCTATTAAAACTCTAGACAATGCCCAGAGAAATTATGCTACTACTGAAAAAGAATTTTTAGCAATTGTTTTTGCTTGTGATAAGTTCAGACCTTATATAGTTGATTCTAAAGTAACTATTCACACTGATCATGCTGCTATTAAATACCTTATGGAAAAGAAGTATGCTAAACCTAGACTTATTAGATGGGTTCTCTTGCTAGAAGAATTTGATTTGCATATTATTGATAGAAAGGGAGCTGAGAACCCCGTTGCAGACAACTTGTTTAGGTTAGAGAATGTTCTTGATGACCCACTATCTATTGATGATAGCTTTCCTGATGAACAATTAGCTGTGATAAATGCTTCTCGTACTGCTCCATGGTATGCTGATTATGCTAATTACATTGTTGCTAAATTTATACCACCTAATTTCACATACCAGCAAAAGAAAAAGTTTTTCTATGATTTGAGACATTACTTCTGGGATGACCAACATCTTTATAAAGAAGGAGTAGATGGTGTTATTAGATGTTGTGTACCTGAGCATGAACAGGAACAGATCCTACGCAAGTGTCACTCTGAGGCTTATGGAGGACACCACGTTGGAGATAGAACTGCACATAAGGTATTGCAATCCGGTTTTTATTGGCCTACTCTCTTCAAGGATGCCCGTAAGTTTGTCTTGTCTTGTGATGAATGTCAAAGAATTGGTAATATTAATAGACGTCAAGAAATGCCTATGAATTATTCACTTGTTATTGAACCATTTTATGTTTGGGTATTTGATTATATTGGACCTTTTCCTTCCTCTAATGGCTATACACATATTTTAGTTGCTGTTGATTACGTTACTAAGTGGGTAGAAGCTATTCCAACTAGTAGTGCTGATCATAACTCCTCGATTAAGATGCTTAAAGAAGTTATTTTTCTGAGGTTTGGAGTCCCTAGATATTTAATGACTGATGGTGGTTCACATTTTATTCATGGTGCTTTTCGTACAATGCTTGCTAAATATGATGTTAATCATAGAATTGCATCTCCATATCACCCACAGTCTAGAGGTCAAGTAGAATTGAGCAATAGAGAGCTCAAATTAATTTTGCGAAAGACTGTTAGTAGATCTAGAAAGAATTGGTCCAAGAAACTTGATGATGCATTATGGGCCTATAGAACTGCATATAAAACCCTATGGATATGTCTCCGTATAAAATGGTTTATGGAAAAGCATGTCACTTACCTCTTGAACTAGAACATAAGGCATATTGGGCTATTAAAGAGCTCAATTATGATTTCAAACTTGCCGGTGAGAAGAGGCTATTTGACATTAGCTCACTTGATGAATGGGGAACCCAAGCCTATGAGAATGCCAAGTTGTTTAAAGAAAAAGTTAAAAGATGGCATGACAAAAGGATACAAAAGCGTGAGTTTAATGTAGGTGATTATGTGTTGCTATACAACTCTCATTTAAGATTTTTTGCAGGAAAACTTCTCTCTAAATGGGAAGGCCCTTACGTTATCGAGGAGGTCTATCGTTCCGGTGCCATAAAAATCAACAACTTCGAAGGCACAAATCTGAAGGTGGTGAACGGTCAAAGAATCAAACATTATATCTCAGGTAATCCTATAAATGTTGAAACTAATGTTATTGAAACCGTAACTCCGGAGGAATCCATAAGGGACACTTTCCAGAATGTTTCAGACTCCGAAAAGGAATAGGTATGTGGTACGGCAAGTAAATCGACTCCAAAACAGTTCTAATGGCAATTTTTCTCCGTTTTGGAATATTTAAGAAAATAGGAAAATAAGAAGTAGTCCGGGAAGGACACGAGGCTTCCACGAGGGTGGGAGGCACGCCCTACCCCCCCTGGGCGCGCCCCCTGCCTCGTGGGCACCTCGTGCGCTCTCCAGACTTCGTTTTCTTGCACGATACTTCTTTTGGTCGGTAAAAATTCATTATATAATCTCCCGAAGGTTTTGACTCTCGTATCACGCAAATATCCCCTGTCTTTGTTTCGAGTTGTTTCTGTTGCAGATTAGAGCAAGATGTCTTCTCAAGATTCAGTCAGGGAGAGCCGGGTGTCTAATTCGACACCGGGACCAAGAGCAAACAGTGATGCTGACCTTTTTGGGCCATCAACGGAGGAAGAGATGGAGGCCGACTTGAAAAGAATAGATTCCATGGAGGAGGAGCAAGAAGTTACTTCCCGTTTCCGAGCCGGATTCACGATGGGGGAACTGCAGAGCTCAGCCATCCCAACCTCAGTCATCCCTTCCAATGTTAAATTTCTCTCTTATGAAAAAATATGAAAAAGACTGTTACATGCTCTCCTGCAGCTATGCAACATCCATGGGTGAAAGGAGCTTTAACTGTCACGGGTAAACACCGTAAGGAAATAATGGATCTCAAGCAGCAAGTTAATAAGCTCGAGGAGGAGAATCATATCCTGAGGGGCATCATCGCCAAGAATATCACATCACCACTTCTGAAGAAGGAGACATAATCACATGGGTATGAGCACTCCCCTTGGCAACTGCCAAGCTTGGGGGAGGTGCCCCGGTATCGTATCACCATCGCACTCCTATCTTTACCGTTTTTCTTAGTTTGATCCTTTTAGTAATATCTTGATCTAGTAGAATAAAGTTTTAGTATGATTTAGTTTTGAGTTTTGCCTTATGATCCTTCTATGTAATCGAGTCCGTGGGCTATATATAATAAAGATTAGTGTTGAGTCAAGGGCTTGATTATCTTGCTATGATCTTGAGTGAATAAAAGAAAAAGAAAGAATAAAAAGAAACAAAGATATCATATTGATCTTATGGAGAGTAATGACTTCACATATAAAGAGTATGATGATTAAAAGTTGTTGAGAGTTGACAAGCATAGTTTTGGTCATCGTTGCAATTAATAGGAAGTAATAAAGAAAGAGAGGTTTCACATATAAATATACTATCTTGGACATCTTTTATGATTGTGAGCACTCATTAAAATATGACATGTTAAAGAGTTGATGTTGGACAAGGAAGACAACGTAATGGGTTATGTTTTCTTATATCTGAAATAAAGTATATTCTAATGGATCATCCAACATGTTGAGCTTGTCTTTCCCCCTCATGCTAGCGAATTCTTTGCACCAAGTAGAGATACTACTTGTGCTTCCGAATACCCCGAAAACCAGTTTTGCCATGGGTTTCCACCATATCTACCTATGGATTCAGTAAGATCCTTCAAGTAAGTTGTCATCGGTGCAAGCAATAAAAATTACTCTCTAAATATGTATGATTTATTAGTGTGGAGAAAATAAGCTTTATACGATTTTGTGATGTGGAAGAAATAAAAGCGACGGAGTGCATAATAAAGGTCCATATCACAAGTGGCAATATAAAGTGACGTTCTTTTGCATTAAGATTTCATGCATCCAACCATGAAAGCGCATGACAACCTCTGCTTCCCTCTGCGAAGGGCCTATCTTTTACTTTTATCTTTTACCCTTATGCAAGAGTCATGGTGATCTTCACCCTTCCTTTTTACATTTTATCCTTTGGCAAGCACATTGTGTTGGAAAGATCCTGATATATATATATCCAATTGGATGTAAGTTGGCATGAACTATTATTGTTGACAATACCCTTGAGGTAAAAGGTTGGGAGGCGAAACTATAAGCCCCTATCTTTCTCTGTGTCTGATTAAAACTCCATAATCATAAGTATTGCGTGAGTGTTAGCAATTGTGAAAGACTAAATGATAGTTGAGTATGTGGACTTGCTGAAAAGCTCTTATATTGACTCTTTCCGATGTTATGATAAATTGCAATAGCTTCAATGACTGAGATTATAGTTTGTTAGTTCTCAATGAAGTTTCTGATTCATACTTTACATTGTGAATAGATTATTACTTGAGCATAAGAAATCATATGACAATATATATATATATATGTTGCTGTTATAAGAATGATCATGATGCCCTCATGTCCGTATTTTATTTTATCGACACCTCTTTCTCTAAACATGTGGACATATTTATCGTTATCGGCTTCCGCTTGAGGACAAGCGAGGTCTAAGCTTGGGGGAGTTGATACGTCCATTTTGCATCATGCTTTTATATCGATATTTAATGCATTATGGGCTGTTATTACACATTATGTAACAATACTTATGCCTATTCTCTCTTATTTTCAAGGTTTACATGAAGAGGGAGAATGCCGCAGCTGGAATTCTGGGCTGGAAAAGGAGCAAATATTAAAGACCTATTCCGCACGACTCCAAAATTCCTGAAACTTCACGGAAGTCATTTTTGGAATTTATAAAAAATACTGAACAAAGAAAATACCAGAGGGGGCCCACACCCTGGCCACGAGGGTGGGGGGCGCGCCCCCCTGCCTTGTGGGCCCCCTGGCAGGCCTTCGGTGCCCATCTTCTGCTATATGAAGTCTTTTACCCTCGAAAAAATCATAAGCAAGCTTTCGGGAAGAAATTCCGCCGCCACGAGGTGGAACTTTGGCGGAAGCAATCTAGGGCTCCGGCAGAGCTGTTCTGCTGGGGAAACTTCCCTCCGGGAGGGGGAAATCATCACCATCGTCGTCACCAACGACCCTCTCACCGGGAGGGGGTCAATCTCCATCAACATCTTCACCAGCACCATCTCCTCTCAAACCCTAGTTCATCTCTTGTATCCAATCTTTGTCCCAAAGCCTCAGATTGGTACCTGTGGGTTGCTAGTAGTGTTGATTACTCTTTGTAGGTGATGCTAGTTGGTTTATTTGGTGGAAGATCATATGTTCAGATCCATTATGCATATTAATACCCTTTGACTATGAACATGAATATGATTTGTGAGTAGTTACGTTTGTTCCAGAGAACATGGGAGAAGTCTTGCTATTAGTAGTCATGTGAATTTGGTATTCGTTCGATATTTTGATGAGATGTATGTTGTCTTTCCTCTAGTGGTGTTATGTGAACGTCGACTACATGACACTTCACCATTGTTTGGGTCTATAGGAAGGCATTGGGAAGTAAAGAGTAGATGATGGGTTGCTAGAGTGACAGAAGCTTAAACCCTAGTTTATGAGTTGCTTCGTAAGGGGCTGATTTGGATCCATATGTTTCATGCTATGGTTAGGTTTACCTTAATACTTCTTTTGTAGTTGCGGATGCTTGAAATAGGGGTTAATCATAAGTGGGATGCTTGTCCAAGTAAGGACAGCACCCAAGCACCGGTCCACCCACATACCAAATTATCAAAGTAACGAACGCGAATCATATGAGCGTGATGAAAACTAGCTTGACGATAATTCCCATGTGTCCTCGGGAGCACTTTTCTCTATATAAGAGTTTGTCCAAGCTTGTCTTTTGCTACAAAAAGGATTGCCATCTTGCTGCACTTTATTTACACTTGTTACTTGTTACCCGTTACAAATTACCTTATCACAAAACTATCTGTTACCGATAATTTCAGTGCTTGCAGAGAATACCTTACTGAAAACTGCTTATCATTTCCTTCTGCTCCTCGTTGGGTTCGACACTCTTACTTATCGAAAGGACTACGATAGATCCCCTACACTTGTGGGTCATCAACACGCTTTAATCATGAATTTATTAGAATACTCTATGTGCTTCACTTAAATCTTCTGAGCTAGGTAGTTGCTCTAGTGCTTCACTTATATCTTTTTAGAGCACGGCGGTTGTTTTATTTTGTAGAAATTGATGAACTCTCATGCTTCACTTATATTATTTTGGGAGTCTTAAAATGGTATGGCAATTTGCTTAGGTTATGAATTTGGTCCAAATATGATGGGCATCCAAGAGGGATATAATAAAAAGTTTCATAAAGAGCATTGAATAGATGAGAAGTCTGATTCCTTGCATTTGTTTTGAGATATAAAGATGGTGATATTTGGGTCATGCTAGAGACTAATTGTTGGTAGAAATACTTGTGTTAAAGTTTGTGATTCCCGAAGCATTAATGTATGGTGAACCGTTATGTGATGAAGTCGGAGCATGATTTATTTTTGATTTTATTCCTTATGAGTGGCAGTCGAGGACGAGCGATGGTCTTCTGCTCCCAATCTATCCCCCTAGGAGCATGCGTATTAGTACTTTGCTTCGATGGCTAATAAATTTTTGCAATAAGTAGGTGAGTTCTTTATGACTAATGTGGAGTCCATGGATTATACACACTCTCACCCTTCCACCATTGCCAACCTCTCTAGTACTGCGCAACTTTCGCCGGTGCATTAAACCCACCATATACCCTTCCTCAAAACAGCCACCATACCTACCTATTATGGCATTTCCATAGCCATTCCGAGATATATTTCCATGCAACTTCCACCATTCCGTTTATTATGACACGCACCATCATTGTCATATTGCTTTGCATGATCGTAAGATTGCTAGCATGATGTTTTCATGGCTTGTCTATTTTTTGATATCGTTGCTATGCTAGATCATTGCACATCCCGGTACACCACTGGCGGCATTCATATAGAGTCATATCTTTGTTCTAGTATCTAGTTGTAATTCTTGAGTTGTAAGTAAATAAAAGTGTGCTGATCATCATTATTAGAGCATTGTCCCATGTGAGGAAAAGATGATGGAGGTTATGATTCTCCCATAAGTCGAGATGAGGCTCCAGACTTAAAAATAAAAAGAGACCAAATAAAAAAATAGCCAAAGAGCCCAAAAGAAAAAAAGAAAAAAAGAGGGAAAGAGATAGAAGGGACAATGTTACTATCCTTTTCCACACGTGTGCCTCAAAAATAGCACCATGTTCTTCATGATTATCACTTTCATATACTAGTGGGAATTTTTCATTATAGAACGTGGCTTGTATATTCCAATGATGGGCTTCCTCAGATTGCCCTAGGCCTTCGTGAGCAAGCAAGTTGGATGCACACCCACTTAGTTTTCTTTTGAGCTTCCATACACTTATAGCTCTAGTGCATCTGGTGCATGGCAATCCCTACTCACTTGCATCGATATCGATTGGTGGGCATCTCCATAGCCCATTAATTTTTCTAGTTGATGTGGGACTTTCTCCTTTTTTTGTCTTCTCATAGCCATCTTCTATTCCACCTATAGTCCTATATCCATGGCTCACGCTCAGGTATTGCATGAAAGTTGAAAAAGCTTGAGAACATTAAAAGTATGAAACAATTACTTGGCTTGTCATCGGGGTTGTGCATGATAAATAATTTGTGTCATGAAGATAGAGCGTGACAGGACTTTATGATTTTGTAAGGGTAACTTTCTTTAGCCATGGTACTTTGAGAGGACATGATTGCTTTATTATTATGCTTGAAGTATTACTGTTTTTATATCAATATTAAACTTTTGTTTTGAATCTTGTGGATCTGAATATTCATGCCACAATAAGAAGAATTACATTGATAAATATGTTAGGTAGCATTCCACATAAAAAATTCTGTTTTTATCATTTACCTACTTGAGGACGAGCAGGACTTAAGCTTGGGGATGCTTGGTACGTCTCCAACGTATCTATAATTTTTTATTGTTCCATGCTATTATATTATCTATTTTGGATGTTCTATATGCATTAATATGCTATTTTATATTATTTTTGGAACTAACTTATTAACCTAGTGCCCAGAGTCAGTTTCTTTTTTTCCTTGTTTTTGGCTTTTACAGAAAATCAATATCAAACGGAGTCCAAACAAAATAAAACTTTACAATAATTTTCCTTGGACCAGAAGAAACCCATGAGACTTGGAGAGGAGGCCAGAGGAGCCACGAGAGGGCCACAAACCTTGAGGGCGCACCCCAGGGGGCGCCCCCCAGCTTGTGGGCCCCTCGGGACTCCCCTAACCCTAATTCTTGCTCCATAAATACCCAAATATTTCCCTTACGTCAGAGGGCACACCAAAAATATTTTTCCACCGCCACAAGCTTCTGTTCCCGTGAGATCCCATCTTGGGGCCTTTTTCGGCACTCTGCCGGAGGGGGTTTCAATCACGAAGGGCCTCTACATCAACCTTGATTCCCTTCTGATGAAGTGTGCGTAGTTTACCACAGACCTAATGGTCCATAGCTAGTAGTTAGATGGATTCTTCTCTCTCTTTGATCTTCAATACAATGTTCTCCTCGATGTTCTTGGAGATCTATTCGATGTAATCTTCTTTTTCGGTGCATTTGTTGAGATCCGATGAATTGTGGATTTATGATCAGATTATCTATGAATATTATTTGAGTGTTGTCTAAACTCTTTTATGCACGATTGAGGTAGCTTAGTATTTCTCTCCGATTTGTCGATTTGGTTTGGCCTACTAGATTGGGTTTTCTTGCAATGGGAGAGGTGCTTTATGATGGGTTCAATCTTGTAGTATCCTCACCTAATTACAGTAGTGGTAGCGACGCACGTATTGGATTGTTGCCATTAAGGATAAAAAGATGGGGTTTATATCATATTGCTTGAGTTTATCCCTCTACATCATGTCATCTTTCTTAAGGTGTAGATGCAGGCAGGAGTCGGTCGATGTGTGGAGTAATAGTAGTAGATGCAGAATCGTTTCGTAGATGTGATGCCTATATTCATGATCATTGCCTTGGATATCGTCAGAACTTTGCGCTTTTTTGTCAATTGCTCAATAGTAATTTGTTTACCCACTATATGCTTTATTCAAGAGAGAAGCCTCTAGTGAAACCTATGACCCCCGGGTCTATTTTCCATCATATATTTTCAGATCTATAAAACCAAAAACCCTAAATGTACCTTGCTGCAATTTATTTATATTTACTTTATTTTACCTTTCACTTATCTTTTATATCTATCTCTATTAGATACCACTCTTGCAAGTGACCGTGAAGGGATTGACAACCCCTTTTTCGCGTTCAGTGCAAGTGTTTGTTAGTTTCTGGAGGTGCATATATTGGAGACTTGCTTGTGCCTCCTACTGGAATGATACCTTGGTTCTTAACTGAGGGAAATACTTATCACTACTTTGCTGCATCACCCTTTCCTCTTCAAGGGAAAAATCAACACGAGCTCAAGAAGTAGCAGCGGATACGGTCACACTACGACCATGACCACGCTCAGTGTGGAAGTCCCATGCTCCGCGCCGGTGGATAAACAACTGAGGACGCCCTACGGGTAGCATCAACCTCAGGATCGCCGCTCGGCTCTCCATCAGCACCACTCGCAGCCTCCCCCTGGGCCTCACGCGAGTGAGGGCTGGACACAGTGCATGTGCTCAGGTCAGTCCCAGCTGTGCCAAAAAATCCAAGGAACCGGGCTCTGGCTCGCGGGCCGGCTCCTGCGCACATCACCCCACCAAGGCCCTTGGTGTCTGGTCTCCTCGCGTAAACCCTAGGTGCAGGATGATGAGAGAAAGGTAGGAAGAACCCTGGGTTAACTTCGTCATCGCCCACATTTCTTTCATGCGGGCCGCTTGCACGTCAAGGGGGAGCCCTGAGCATCGCGACTTAGGGGCCTCACTAGTCACGTAGTCCCTCGCCCCTTGGCTTTGTCCAAGCATCAGGACCTGACATTCCAATGTCGGCCGAGGTATGCGTGGGCTGGTCCCTGCCGACGCAGAGCACAAAGGCAAGCAAGAAGGAAATGAAGCACGAAAAGGAAGTTACGGAGTTCAAACGGTTATTATAGGCGTCAAATGTATCACAAATTCAAACGAAGTCTTACGCATCCATGAGGCATGATTGGTCATTGCAGGATAAACTCTAGGGGGAACGGCCATCGCCGCCATTGCCATCACCGCCACCGCTCGCCTCCACCGTGACAGGCCCGTCTTCAACATCGCCATCGCCGCTGCCGCCTGCCTCGATCACGGCAGAACTATCATCAATGTCGCAGGCGAACTTTGATAATCCCCATGTGCAAGGAATCATCATAGCAATTTCCAAAGGTGGAAGTGATAAGTATGGAGTGCCGAACCCACAAGGAGCTAAAGGTAAGATCAATATTCTCTCAAGTCCTATCCCACTGATACGACTCTACGTACACCGAACGTTTGCCTCCATCTAGAAACGAGAAATAAAACTACATCGTGGGTATAAAGAGGATAACTTTGCATGATATCGGAGAACTAAAATATAAAAATAGGTGCTGTTAAGATAAAGTTAGAATATATTACTATATATTATAAATAGCGAGTGTGGAATAATGATGGATCAGTGTGCGGAATTATCCTAGGCAATTGTTAACAAGATTGGTGGTCATTATTGCAATTTTATATGAGGGAAAGGCATAAGCTAACAAACTTTCTCTCCTTGGATCATATGCACTTATGATTGGATCTCTAGCAAGCATCCGCAGCTACTAAAGATCATTAACGTAAAACCCAACCTTTGCATTAAAGTATCAAGTCCCCTTTATCCCATCAACAACCCCCTTACTCAGGTTTATGCTTCTTTCACTCAAGCAACCCACTATAAGCGAATCATGAATGTATTGCAATACCCTATAACGGGAATACTTGACGTGTGCGTGGCACAGAGGGAACCATAGGACAACACCAAAATAAATCATACAACTCAAACCAATCTATATCATCAATCAACCCAAAAGACAAAACAAATCTACTCAACAAATCATAGGTTGGCAACACATCATTGGATTATAATATGTGGCATAAAGCACCATGTTCAAGTAGGGATTACAGCGGGGTGCGGGAGAGTTGACCGTGTAAAAGAGATGAGTATGATGATGAAGATGGTGATGTTGATGAAGACGATCATCGTGGTGATGGTTCCCCCGGCGGCACTCCGGCGCCACCGAGAGAGAGGGGGAGAGAGTCTCCCCCTTGTGCTTCCTCCTCCATGGCCTCCCCCCTAGATGGGGGGAGGTTCTCCCTCTAGTCCTTGGCCTCCATGGTGATGATGGCCCCCTCCAGGATCCTCCTCCATAGCATCCGGTGATGATGGCCCCCTCCGGCAGGGTGCCAGAGAGGGCCTAGATTGGTTTTTCGTGACTACAGAGGCTTGCGGCGGCGGAACTTCCGACCTAAGTTTATTTATGTGGGTTTTGGTATTTATAGGAATTTTTGCGTCTGTCTCACGTCAAGGGGGTCCACGAGGCAGCGACAAGGTAGGAGCACCCTCCCGAGGGGGTAGGGAGCGCCCCCCTACATTGTCATCACCTCGGAGCTCTTCTGGTCCAACTCTTGTGCTTTGGGGTTCTCTTTTGGTCCATAAACAATCACCGTAAATATTCAGCCCATTCCGAGAACTTTTATTTCTTCACAAAAAACGACGCCACAGTAGTTCTGTTGAAAACAGCATCAGTCTGAGTTAGTTCGAATCAAATCATACCAAACCATATAATTTTTTTGTAAACATGGCATGTATACTTCATAAATTATAGATACGTCGGAGACGTATCAGCATCCCCATGTGTCGGTGTACAAAAATAGGGGCACGCTTTTGTACCCCTTTACCTGTGCATGGGCAGTCGGAGCCGCGCCCACGACCACACCAAGCAGAACAGGGGAGGTGAGCCAAGGTAAGACTGAAGCCCAAGACAATCAAAGCAACTCCAAGGCCAAGACCACAAAGAGCAGAGGGACGAAGCAGGTTCCCCCGGCAAGACCCTTGCCGGGCGGCCTCAGCGGCCCCGGCAAGACCCTTGTCGGGACAGCTCGCCCCACACCAACAGAGCGAGCGACCCTTGACCCCACGGCCCCCAACGCCGTCATCAACGTGGGGCCAGGGATCGGGAAGGCACCTCTGTGGTGGCATGTAGATCTTTGTGAAGACATATTCAAGATCAGATGAGGATCAGAAGACGACGATTCTCGGCAAGATCCCTGCCGAGGAAGGGCACCAGACCCCTGGCAAGGTCCTTGGCGGGGACAACAGCACGCCACGGCAAGACCCTTGCCGGGCCACCCGGCAAGGCCCTCGCCAAGGACGCCAGCGGGGCCACCGCCAAACCCGTGGCTTCCACCACCGTTCACATGCAGCTGCCAGCCCAACCAGCTGGGCAGGCACCTGCGTGGCAACATGCAGCTCCCAGGCCAACTCATCGAGCACCTGCGTGGCGGCATGCAGATCTTCGTGACGGCTCCACCACCGCGCCACCTCAGCTGCCTGACTGCCTACATGGCACCACGCACCTCACTGGCCAGGGCGCGTGTCAAGGCGAGAAGGAGTGGCGACGGACGGGACTGGCCTCGCCCCCGTCCCCAATAAAGCAAGGGGACACCTAAGCTAGGCATTAAATGCGTCTTGTCCTGTAATACGAGCGATAAGCTCAGGGCACTGTACGCCTTTCCACCTCCTGTGTGTCACTGTGGCTGCCCCTTTCAACTATAAAAGGAGGCCCATGGCATACTGGAGGGGGATTCGGCTCTTTCGAACCACGCACTGACCACAGCTAGTTCGAGAGCTCAAGAACTCTCAGAAATACACCCACCAAAGCAGGACTAGGGTTTTACGCATCCTCACAGCCCGAATCTGAGTAAACGATCCCTGTGCTGTCTACTAGCCCTGCTCTCCTCGCAACCCTGTGCCCCGGCAACCGTAGTAGGGATTCTTGTGATCCCATAGGTGTCATTCCACACCGACATCTTTGGCGTGCCAGGTAGGGGGCGCAATTGTGAGAATCTGGTCTGGTAGTTAGCCTAGCAGTTCTTCGTCGCCATGGCCCCTAAGAAGAAGACGGCCACGGCGATCGGCTCATTGGGAGCCGAACGGCCCATGCCGGTGCGGACGAGCAGCGGACTAGTCGCAGACAGGACCCGGGCCGCAGCCCGTGAGCACCAGCATCGCCCAGGCAGTCGGAGCCTGGCGAGCAGCGTCGTTCGCGGGCCAGACGACCGGCTACACGTCGCCGGAACCAAAGACGGAGCTGGGCCCCCCGCAGGCGACGCGGGGCCCTCAAGGGGCGTCGTTGTGCCGACTCCGGGCGGCGCGGCGACCTCCAGGACGCCTACACCGGCGACCACCGCGCGTTCTTCCCATGGTGTGCGCGCCGAGTAGCGTCACCACGTTGGTGACCCTGGGCACCGCCGTGGGAAGAGCCCTGTGCGTCATCGGCAAGATGAAGGGGTTCAGCACGCTCACTGAAGCGCTGGTGAAAATGGCACGCAGCCGCTGGGTCGTGACGGAGCTCCTTCTAACATAGCTAGAAGTCGAAGCGTGCCGCGATCCACGCAGCTCTCGCCGCCGCCCACACCAGCGGAAGCTTTGGCGCGCTCAGCTGCTCCTCGATTTCCCTCCTGCTACTGAGAAGCTCGACGAGTGGAGGGCCACCATCTAGAGCTTCGTCGCCGTCGCCAACAAAGACGATCCGCAACCAGCAGGGCCCTCGGGACGGCGCCCCACCGAGCCACGGTGCACTCTCCTCCTCCTCGCCAGCCACCGCGGGCGTCGGCCCGTCGTGACGACGCTTGTGATAACATCTCCATAGCGTCGTCCGACCCACAGACCCTCCGCGACCAGCGCCAGGTCCTTCGGGAACGAGCTCACGAAGACGCTTGAACCACCATCGAGCGTCGGCACGAAACGCGCTGCCAGTCGGACAAGCGGGCAGGACCCGCTATGGACCACCCGGCACCAGGGGGCTCCGGCGGCCTACCTTACGAGGTGGGCTGCCCGGCATTTACCCGTGAGCTGCGGCAGTTCCAGTGGCCGTCCCACCGCACGTTCAAGCCCGACGTCGGCGAGAAGTACACTAGCAAAACCCATCCGTCCGAGTTCCTCAGCATCTACACCATCGCGATCCAGGCTGCTGGGGCTCACGACGACAAGGTGCTTGCCAACTATTTCCCGCTGGCGCTCAAGCCCAATGTGATGTCTTGGTTGATGCACTTGCCTGTGGATTCCATTTCTTCTTGGTCGGATATGTGCCATGAGTTCATTGGCGCCTTCACAGGAGGCCACCAAGCTCATGGCCAGGCCAGTGCTCTGCACATCATTCCCCAGAAGGAAGGGGAGACCCTGCGAAAGTACATCCAGAGATTCAGCCGGGTGCAGTACAACATCCCCGTCGTCCATCTCGCCGCTGTGATTAGCGCGTTCCACCAGAACGTGCACAATCGCAAGATGCGCGAAGAGCTGGCGATGACCAAAGTTAAGGACATGGCCGAGCTCTATGTTCTGGCCGATAGGTGCGCCCGGGCTGAAGAAGGAAGGAAGTACCCCAGCGAAGACGCCGCTACCCCGACGAGGAAGGGTCGGCGTCGCAACAGGAAACGCAATGGCAAGACCGTGCTTGCCGTTGAGGGATCTGACGACATTGGTGCCGGCAAGAAGGTCAAAGCAGACGCCCCCGGCAAGGAGATTGCCGGGTGCGCCGCCTGCCGAGCCTTGGTGGCTACTGACAAGCCAGGAAGCTCCAGCAAGCAATACTGCAAGGTCCACCGCACCAAGGGCCACGACCTCCAGAACTGCCGGCAAGTCGAGCTGCTTGCTAAGAAGCAAAAGGCTGAGTACGAGAGGCGGGACAAGGAGAAGGACCAGGATGGTGCGGAGGGGTCCGGCAAGAAGCGTGGCGGCCAAGGAGGCCGCCCCGGCAAGGACAACCAGCAAGAGAGGCCCGCCCGGGGCCGGGACAAGAAACAAGAAGACCATGATCACGACGAGGACGACGAGTCTGGTGAGCAAGGGTTCCAGAAGGCTACGGAGACCATGTGCGTCGATGGCGGCGCCTCGCTGCATACCTCTCGTCTCCAGCTCAAGCAGTGGGCGCATGAGATTACAGCAGCAGAGCCGTCGTTCGACGCTCAGAAGCCATTGAAGTGGTCCAGCACGCCCCTCATCTTTGACGCTGAGGACCACCCTGACCGCACTACCGCGGTCGGGTGTTTGCCATTGTTGGTCTCACCAACGATACGCAACCTCAGAGTGAACAAGATGTTGGTTGACGGCGGGGCCGGCCTGAACCTGATCTCGCCTGTCGTAATCAAAAAGTTGCAAATCCCTTCTGGAGACCTCGAGGAAATGGGCACGTTTCAAGGGGTCAATCCGGGGAGGAGCCAGCCGAAGGGAGAGGTCACACTGCCCGTGACGTTTGGAGGAGAGTTGAACTACAGGACGGAGAGGATCGTCTTCGACGTAGCCGAGATCCCCTTGCCCTACAACGGGATCCTCGGCCGCCCAGCACTAGCCAAGTTCATGGCGGCGTCACACTACACCTACAACATGCTAAAGATGCCTGGGCCGTTGACCATCATCTCCGTCCGCTCCGACAAGAAGGACGCGCTGATCTGCGCCGACCAGCTCTACCGGGAAGCAGTTGCAGCGGCTGCCGCCAAGGCACCTGTTCCCGCCGCTAAAGCCCGGGAGGGAAGAAGAAGCCCGGCAAGACCTCTCGCACCCGCTCCGGCAAGCGCACCTCCTCGGAGTGTTGTGCTACCATCGAGGACGTGCTAGAGAGCTCTACCGACAAGAGCAAGAGACCCAGGGCCGAGCCGCCGCAGACCAAGAAGGTGCCCATCAAGGAGGATGGCACGGGAGGGGCCTTCACCATAGGCTCCACCCTCGACAGCAAATAGGAAGGCGTGCTCATCACCTTCCTGCGGGCGAATGTCGACGTGTTTGCATGGCAAGCATCCGACATCCCCGGTGTTCCCAGGAAGGTGATTGAGCATCACCTAGTTGTCTGCCCCCACGCGCGGCCCGTCAAGCAGAAGGTCAGAAAGCAGGCTCTGGAGAGGCAGGAGTTCATCACAGAGGAGATCAGGAAGTTGGAAGCGACGGGTTTGGTGAGAGGAGTGCTCCACCTGACGTGGTTGGCCAATCCGGTAGTGGTGCGCAAGGCGAATGGGAAGTGGAGACTGTGTATTGATTACACAGATATCAACAAGGCTTGCCCTAAGGACCCCTTCCCATTGCCACACATCGACCAGATTGTTGACTCCACGGCCGGGTGCGATCTGCTATCATTCCTCGACGCCTACTCAGGCTACCACCAGATCTTCATGACGAAAGAGGATGAAGAGAAGACAACATTCATCACCCCATGTGGTATGTATTGCTTTTTACGGATGCCTTTCGGGTTGAAGAGTGCTGGCTCAACGTTCGCAAGAGCAGTCCAAATTGGTTTTGAACCTCAGCTCCATAGAAATATGGAGGCCTACATGGATGACATAGTGGTCAAAACCAAGGATGGCCTAACTCTTGTGCAAGATCCGGAAGAGACATTTGCTAACCTGCGCAAGATCAACCTCAAGCTGAACCCTGAGAAGTGTGTCTTCGGCGTTCCGTCTGGCAAACTTCTCGGGTTCTTTGTGTCACAGCGCGGGATCGAGGCAAACCCAGACAAGATCAAGGCTATTGAGCAGATCGAGGCGCCCAAGCGGATCAAGGAATTGCGTCGGCTCACCGGCTGCGTTGCCGCCATGAGCCGATTCATCTCCAAGTCCGCTGAGCGCGCCCTTCCCTTCTTCAAAATCTTGAAGAAGCCAGGCCCAATAGAGTGGACAGCAGAAGCCGAGGCAGCACTGCAAGATGTGAAGAAATACCTTTCCTCCATGCCAATACTGGTTGCGCCTAGACCACAAGAGCCGTGGCTACTGTATCTGGCGGCGACGAATCAAGTGGTCAGCGCTGCACTGGTGGCACACAAGGAGGTAGACGAGGAGGCAGCAATGGCGGCAGAATCAGTAGATGGCAAGCCAAAGACTCCCCTGGCAGGGCCTGGTGCCGAGAAGGCGCGGCCCCCGGCAGAGTCTGGTGCCACCAAGGCAGTGCCCGCGCAATCGAGTGAGGTGTTGCCGAAGAAGAAGATGATGCAGCACCCGGTTTACTTTGTCAACTCCCTCTTGCAGGGGGCTAGGTCGAGGTATTCCGGCGTGCAAAAATTACTCTTCGGCCTCCTTATGGCCTCGAGGAAGCTGCGTCACTACTTCCAAGCCCACGAGATCACTGTCGTCACCCGCCTCCTATTGCAACAGATACTGCATAACCCAGACGCAACCGGAAGGATTGTGGAATGGGCCTTGGAGCTGTCAAGCTTCGGTTTAAAGTTTGAAAGTACCTCGACAATTCAGAGCAGAGTCTTGGCAGAGTTCATTGCAGAATGGACCTCGACGCCTGACGAAGAAATCCAGGAGACCACTCTCCCCGACAAGGAAGCAGACCGTGACTGGATCATGTACTTTGATGGGGCTTTCTCGCTGCAAGGCGCCGGTGCCGGTGTGCTGCTCATCGCACCCACCGGAGAACACCTCATGTACGTGATCCAGATGCACTTCCCCAGGGAGATGTCCACCAACAACACTGCTGAGTATGAGGGATTGCTTGCCGGTCTCAGGATCGCGGCAGACCTCGTGCTTAAGAAGCTCATCGTCAGGGGTGACTCGCAGCTCGTTGTCAGGCAGGTCAACAAGGATTATCAGAGCCCATTGATGGAAGCTTACGTAGATGAGGTGAGGAAGCTAGAGGAATGCTTTGACGGTATCCAGGCGGAGCACGTCCCCCGAGCGGAGAACGACATTGCCGATTACCTGTCAAAGTGTGCCGCATTCAAGCTACTTGTGGAACCAGTTACCTTTTTGCTCCGGTTAACTCAACCATCCGTCGAACCACCAGCGGGCCAGAACAAGAGGAGGAAATCAGGTCCCGACAAGTACTTTCCTACCGAGCCCCCTGGGGCTGCCGGCATGGGTGCTGCTGCGGACGCTGAGCCTGCCCAAGAGCAACTGGCTCCGGCAGGGCGTCAAGCCTTGGCTGTAGAGACAGACGCTCCCATGGCGGAAGAGATGCCTTTGATCCTTGCCGTCGAGCCCCAGGCTCCGGCATGGGCACATCCAATTCCTCCAAATAGGAGAGCTTCCTAAGGAGCAGGAAGAAGCGGAGAAAGGAGCCCGTCGGTCCACCCTGTACCAGTTCGTCGATGACGTCCTGTACCGGAGTAGGCCGAACGGTGTGAAACTCAAGTGCATCCCCCGGGAGGAAGGACTGGAGTTGTTGGCGGAGATACATGGAGGCATATGTGGCTCCCACATTGGGTCGAGGGCCCTTGCCGGGAAGGCATTCCGGCAAGGTTTCTTCCGGCCCACCGCCCTCCAGGATGCGACGGCACTAGTAACCAAGTGTGAAGCGTGCCAGTTGCATTCAAAGAAGCTTCATCAACCAGCCCAAGCCCTTCAAACAGTCCCTCTCTCCTGGCCATTCTCGATATGAGGGCTCGATATACTGGGCCCTTTCCCCCGCGCTGTCGGGGGCTTTGAGTACTTGTACGTTGCAATCGACAAGTTCACAAAGTGGCCGGAGGTGGAAGTAGTGAGGAAGCTGACTGCTCAGTCAGCGGTCAAGTTCACAAGGACTGGTCTACCGTTTTGGTGCGCCAAACAGAGTCATCACCGACAACGGCACGCAGTTCACAAGCCACAACTTCATGCAGTACATCCAAGACCTCGGCAGCAATGTCTGTTTTGCTTCCGTGGCACATCCATGGAGCAACGGCCAAGCTGAGATCGCAAATGCTGAAGTGTTGCGAGGCCTGAGAACGAAGACCTTTGACAAGCTGCACAAGAGTGGAAGGCGCTGTATTGATGAGTTGCCGGCGGTTCTTTGGTCAATCAGGACGACGCCAAATTGAGCCACCGGCAGACACCTTTTGCCCTAGTATACGGGGCAGAAGTAGTTCTCCCCACGGAACTCATATACGAGTCACCTCGAGTGCTCGCTTATGATGAGCTTGAGCAAGAGCCGTTGCGCCAAGATGACGCGACGCTCCTTGAGAAAGATCGTCTTCGGGCGGCTGTGACAGCGGCATGCTACCAGCAAGCCTTGCACCACTACCATAGCCGCAAGGTTCATGCCCGAAGCTTTGAGGAAGGCGACCTTGTTCTTCGGCGCGTTCAGTCGGCCAAGAATTCCAACAAGTTGACGCCGAAGTGGGAAGGCCCTTATCGGGTAATGCGATTCACCAGGCCTAGTGCAGTCCGCCTGGAGACCGAGGATGCCATCCCAGTGGGCAACTCCTGGAACATCGAGCATCCTCACAAGTTTTACCCGTAAGGCGCGGTTGTCGGGCCTCCCGGCAAGCCACCTTTTGTACAAGCTTTGCCGGCAAGGCATGTGACCCTTTGTACAAAGCCAGGCGCAGACCCTAAGCATAAATAAATGAAGCGCTGGCGCCCTAAGTCATAGCATGCATGCTAGGTCGAGTCTCTTCCTCGGTTAGGGTTGATAGTGCTCAGCAGCGACTAACCCCTAGCTTAGAGGTCGAGTGCGCGTCTATATGTTCCTCTTCTGTCCTCTATTGGTTTGTAGGGCACATGAGCACTTCTGCCGAGCTACTTGGAAGAAAGGAAATGGACTGGCGTCCCAACCCCGGCAAATCAGAGTTGCCGGGGGCTACGAGCACGAGGATCCAACCGCGGCAAGATAAGACTGTCGGGGGTTGTAGATCCAGATAAGTCTTTTTATCCCCTGTTATACATTTCGAAACAGGACTGGGGCATGTGAAGCCTCGTTTCTATCTCTAGGCTGTCGTGCTCCCCTTTTTCCCATACCTAAGGATTATTTCGTGGGTCCGGATTTGGTTGTAGCCGCGGCGGCAAGGAGGTGGGACGAGGAGCCTGAAGCCCACTTCATCCCTGCCTCCGCCAAGAGCGCGAGAACGGTCGAATGGAGTGGGGGGAACGGCAAGGCCTGTTGCCGGGCGAAAAACGTTTGTCCTAAACAATAACGAGGATTCCCTCCTTGTTGCGGGATTCACCCACAAACGAAAAGCCCGACAAGCATCCCTTTTTCATTAAAAACATCCCATACAGGTACAGTTCGTACGAAATGAAACACATGGACAAAGGGGATTACAAACTTTAAATTTAACAAGGCCTGCAGGCTTACAGATTAAAAAAGAGATAAGGTACCCAGGATCCCTTTCTTGTCCCTCTCCTCAGGAGGCAGGTCAAGGAGGCGAGAGGGCAAAAGGGGTGCCTAGGCGAGCTACGAGCAGCAAAAAGCACCAAGAGAACACCTCGGTGGCCGCCCACGGGCAGGCCGGTAATGACGGTGCCGGGAAGGAGCTGGAAGACGAGGCGGCAGGACCAGCAATACGTGATGAAGGCGTCGGTGCCCGCGTACTCCGAGTTTTCGGCCTTGCCGCCTGCCCTCTTCCTCTTCTGCAACCTCCCGACACCAGTCACCCAAGGAGACGGCCCCAAGAAGTTCAAGGAGCTGGCCCCGCCCTCGGCAAAACCCTGCCGGAGGAGCGCCCAGGTGCAGATGCTGCTGCTACCGCACCCGCCCAGGCGCGGGGCGTCCGACGCCTAGTCGGACTCGTCCCCGCTGTCCTCCTCGTCACTTTCGCTCGAGGAAGAGCTTCCATTGTCGGAATCTCCATCAGAGGAGCTCTCCACGCAGCATTTCAGGCGAGTTCCAAACTCTCCGAAGACCTTGACGGAGAGCAGGCCGTCCTCCATTAATTTGAAGTAGAGGACGAGCCCCGCTGTCAGGCTGTGGATGCGGGCGAACGTCTTCCATCCACGGCGGAGGTACATAACCCGAGGAGCCAGGAAGTCGACGTTAACCCGCGTGCGTCCGTTCCCACAGCCCCTCATGTGCAACCTGATGGTCTGGGGTGGGTCACGCTCCATCACCCGAGCAAACGGGGCAGGGAGACGAAGACGACGACGCGGAGGCCGGCGCAGCCTGATGAAGAACTCGCAAGGCTGGTCTTCAACGTGGCCCTCCATCGGGAAGGGCATCGTTGGCAGGGGCAAGGCCGGCGTGCCGCTCCGTCCTCCTCTTTCCCGAGCACTACGGCCTCTGCCCCAGCCTCGCCCACGGCCTCGCCCCCTCCTCCTTCCCCTCGCGGCCGGTTCCACCACCGCGGGCTCAGGAGGAGGAGGGACACGCTGTCGAGCGGCGACCCTCGCCGCCATCGTCGAGGGACCAGGATTCCCCTTCTCCATGGCGGGTGAGAGGAAGAAGCAGAAGCAGGAGGAGATAGAAGATGGAAGAATGCGGGAAGCCATCCCTCTTCCCCCTCTTTATAAAGGAACGGGGTTGAGGCTCGGCCGCCCCGCTCGGCCAATTCAGACACCGGAGGCGCAGGGAATCAGGACCGACCCGCTGCCCTAACCAGCGACGGCCCGGTTTCCCGCCTCCACCGTTTGCCACCCCGAGCGCATGAAAGACGCATGGCAAACGTGCAGAACTGAGGGGACGGGTGAGGCGACCTCTTCCTATCCCGTGATCGTGGGGAGTGGACGCCTTGAAGACCGCACCCCGGCCCCGCTCAGTAAATGAGCCGCGCCCCCACGCCTCCCTCTTTTTACGAGGAGGGCGCGAGCCGCCTCTTTATTGCGATATGACGCATGCGTGTGGAAACCGCGCAACGCATGCCGCCCACGTCACGCACGCCCCTCCACGCCACGCCGCGCGCGCGGGTCGTGGGAAGCGGTTTGCGCGAAGATTCTTACCACGGTAAAAACCGCCCCACCTGCCCGCGCACCGTTTTGGGCCTGGCCCAACAACATGTCGTGCTTATGTGTGGCCCAGGCCCGGGGGCTCCTGTCGGTGTACAAAAATAGGGGCACGCTTTTGTACCCCTTTACCTGTGCATGGGCAGTCGGAGCCGCGCCCACGACCACACCAAGCAGAACAGGGGAGGTGAGCCAAGGTAAGACCGAAGCCCAAGACAATCAAAGCAACGCCAAGTCCAAGACCACAAAGAGCAGAGGGACGAAGTAGGTTCCTCCGGCAAGACCCTTGCCGGGCGGCCTCAGCGGCCCCGGCAAGACCCTTGCTGGGACAGCTCGCCCCACACCAACAGAGCGAGCCACCCTTGAGCCCACGGCCCTCAACGCCGTCATCAACATGGGGCCAGGGCTCGGGAAGGCACCTCTGCGGTGGCATGCAGATCTTTGAGAAGACATATTCAAGATCAGATGAGGATCAGAAGACGACGATTCTCGGCAAGATTCCTGCAAAGGAAGGCCACCAGACCCCTGGCAAGGTCCTTTCCGGGGACGACAGCACGCCACGGCAAGACCTTTGCCGGGCCACCCAGCAAGGCCCTCACCAAGGACGCCAGCGGGGCCACCGCCAAACCCGCGCCGGACAAGCTTCCACCACCGTTCACATGCAGCTGCCAGCCCAACCAGCTGGGCAGGCACCTGCGTGGCAACATGCAGCTCCCAGGCCAACTCATCGAGCGCTTGCATGGTGGCATGCAGATCTTCGTGAAGGCTCCGCCACCGTGCCACCTCAACTGCCTGACTGCCTACATGGCACCACACACCTCACTGGCCAGGGCGCGTGTCAAGGCGAGGAGGAGCGGCGACGAACGGGACGGGCCTCACCCCCGTCCCCAATAAAGCAAGGGGACACCTAAGCTATGCATTAAATGCGTCTTGTCCTGTAATACGAGCGATAAGCTCAGGGCACTGTACACCTTTCCACCTCATGTGAGTCACTGTGGCTGCCCCTTTCAACTATAAAAGGAGGCCCATGGCATACTGGAGGGGGATTCGGCTCTTTCGAACCACGCACTGACCACAGCTAGTTCGAGAGCTCAAGAACTCTCAGAAATACACCCACCAAAGCAGGACTAGGGTTTTACGCATCCTCGCGGCCCGAACCTGGGTAAATGATCCCTGTGCTGTCTACTAGCCCTGCTCTCCTCGCAACCCTGCGCCCCGGCAATCATAGTAGGGATTCTTGTGATCCCATAGGTGTCGTTCCACACCGACACCAAGCTTAAGTCCTGCTCGTCCTCGAGCAGGTAAATGATAAAAGAAATAATTTATGAAGCATGAATGCTAGCATAGTGCATAAATTTGATCAATGATAGTTCCAAACACTTTTTCTCGCATCATTATATATTATAAACAACAGCTCATCTCATAAGACTTCTCATGATCAAGTAACAAGCTATTCACATGTTAAAGTATAGACCATAATGTTTTTTGAAAACTAACAAACTATGCTTACAGTCACCAAACAATTGCAATTCATCTTATATTCGGGAAGGGTCTATGTAAGAGCAATGATTTAGCAAATTCCACATACTCAACTATCATGTAGTCTTCCATGATTGCTAACACTCAAATCATATTTTTAGAACAAATAGCATCTGTCGAATACAGAGAAAGATAGGGGCTTAATGTTTCGCCTCCCAACTTATTTATCATACAGATAATTGTCAACAATAATAATCATGATCAAATATATTTGAATGGCCATATATCCTTGGATCTTTCCCCACCACATGATGCTTGCCAACTAAAGAATAATAGAGGTTTAAATAAGAAGGAATACTATTGGCTCTTGCATAAAAGTAAATACATGAAAGTAAAAGATAGGCCCGTCGCTGAGGGAAGTAGAGGTTGTCATGCGCTTTTTATTTTTTGATGTGCAAACCCTTAATGCAAAGGAACGTCACATTGTATTGCCCTTTGTGATAGCAACCTTTATTATGCAGTCCGTCGCTTTTACCATCACAAGTTCGTACAATGCTTATTTTCCCTTACAATAAAAGATCATACATATTTAGGCGCAATTTTTATTGCTTTTTGCACCGATGACAACTTACTTTAGGGATCTTATTCAACCCATAGGTAGATATGGTGGAAACTCATGGCATGAAACAGGGTTTAAGGGTTTTGGATGCACAAGTAGTATCTCTACTTAGTACAAAATTTTGGCTAGCAAAAGATCCTAAGCAAGCACCACATGTTAGAGGATCCATAACAATATAACTTCTAGGCAAATATACCCAAAAATAACTCATTACGTTGTCTTCCTTGTCCAACTTCAACTAATTTGCTCAAGTTTGAAAATAATTAATCGGGCTCACAATTATAGAAGATGTCCAAGATAGTATATTTATATGTGAAATCTGTCTTCCTTCAATATTCTTTCATGAATTGTTCAAGTTACCAATGTAGAGTTTGCAAACTTTCAATAAATTTTACCACCTATGCTTCTTACATGTGAATTCATTACTCCCCATGGGATAAGCATATGAAGCATATATAATTTCAAATTTATGGTATTCAATTGTGACTGCCCCGATTCGATCGTACACTAATCATACACGCAAACGTGTACGATCAAGATCAGGGACTCACGGGAAGATATCACAACACAACTCTAAAAATAAAATAAGTCATACAAGCATCATAATACAAGCCAGAGGCCTCGATGGCTCAAATACAAGTGCTCGATCATAGATGAGTCAGCGGAAGCAAAAATATCTGAGTACAGACATAAAGTTAAACAAGGTGCGATAAGATGGCTAGCACAAACTGGGATACAGATCGAAAGAGGTGCAGCCTCCTGCCTTGGATCCTCCTAAACAACTCCTGGTCGTCGGCGGTGGCCTGCACGTAGTAGTAGGCACCTCCGGTGTAGTAGGAGTCGTCGTCGATGGTGGCGTCTGGCTCCTGGGCTCCAGCATCTGGTTGCGATAACCAGGAAGAAAAGAAAAGGGGAAAAGGGGGAGAAAAGCAACCGTGAGTACTCATCCAAAGTACTCGATAATAATTGCAGTGAGTATCCAGGAGGTAGAACCGTCCCAGGGATACTCAATAATTCAAATAATGTAAATGGTTAGTCCACAATAATAGTAATCAAAAATCCTCACATGACACAGGTCATAATCAAAGTTCTAGTTCAGCCGTTTCTCCATCCGAAGACCGTCACTAAACCCATCTCAGACTGTAGTCCTTTCCCATGGACATGGCTATCCGAATAGATTTAACCTCTGCACAGGGTGTACTCTTTAACCACGAGTAACGGATTTATTTAGTCCATCGGGACTAATTCCGCCTATGGTCTTTTAATTGAAAACACGCCTGACCTGCACACACCAGCTTAACTTGCCGGTGTCTGGAATCACCCACGACACCTGTCAAGCAAAACTCTAAGTGGGGAGGCTACAACCTCGACGTAGCATGGGATCAAATTTGTATCGCGCGCTCTAAGGGGTGCCCCCCTCTCGGTCCCAACCGGAAACACCCATGCCCCCGGACCAGGTGGCATGCCTACCGGAGGCCTCCGGTATCTTCCACCATGGCCTCTCTGTACGGTGTGTGCTAAGACGGGGTTGACAACTTACTGAACCGTACCCTACCTGCGGCAGGGACAAGTGGTAGTACGAAACAAGTAAGGGGGGGTTTTCTGAACAAGACTCGTCCTACGGCCGACTCAGGAGGTCCAAGTATTCTTCGGATGATTAGCATGACAAATATATTTCCATTAACAGATAAACTCACCACTCATCAAGCCTCACCATACCATACCGGATATACTCGTCTCAACGAGGAACTAGGGACAAGCTCATGTCTACCCAAGACCGCGACTTTCCCGGCTTCCTTCAGGTATGCATGAGAAGCTTACGAGGATGATTACCATCACCAGCATATCCATTTCTAACAGCAAAGCATCTCCATTAGGCACTCATGCGTATGACTTTATCGTCACATAAACATAACGTATGCTCCAAGTCAAGGTGGTGTTGTAACCGTATCAAAACACCACACAAAAATATTATGCCAGAGTTCAGAATGCTTGCCTTCAGGTTGTGGAGAGGAAGTGTGCATTCCAAAACTTTTTGAAAGTTTTCTTCTCTCTCCATTTCCTAATTTGAAAAATATTCAAATAACATATATTTCAAAAACAGTACAAAAAGTTGCACTAAATATTTTTGAAGTAAATCTTAAAATAAACTAGATGAAATTTGAGAGAGGTAGGAAAAAGAACCAACTCATTTGGAGGTTTATTTTAAAAGATATAGCTAGTCAAACTTCTGTTTTTAATCAAATCAGAAAAAGAAAACGTTTCGGTACAGAATACGCTTTCGGGGTAGGGGATACGTACTCGAGACTTTTACGCTTTCACTAATCCAGAGCGGACGGTTGCGTGGGTCACTGACAGGCGGGACTCCGGCGATCGCCGTCGACGAACGACGCTTCCCCGCGGGGTCCTGAGGGCGGGGATGGATCCGCCAGCCCAGGGCGGTCCTCCCGGTGGGTGCTAGGCAGGTGGGGACGGAGGGAGCCGCCAGCGGTGAGCTTCGCGGCGGAGATGACTTCGGGTGGTTCTGGGGGCCGGGGCTATGGTGGTTCCCGATCGGGCTAGAGAGGTGGGGCGGCTCCGCACGGTCAAGGGGAGTCGGGTGGTGGTGCTAGCTGAGCTGGGGAGGCTCTGTTGGCGACTAGCGGGACCGGAGGGCGGCGGCGGGTGAACCTGCCGGAGGCGGGGAAGAAAGCTTCCCGACGTCGATTGCTGGGTGTTGGGGGCACTAGGGGGATAGAACGAGGTTGCCTGAGTGCTTGGTCGAGCTCGGGGTCCCCTTATATAGGCGTTCGAGGTTGGTCCCGCGGCGGCCGTGGATAAGAACGCCGGCGACCGTTGCTCTGTATCTGCAGGGCGACGTGGCGGCGATGAGCGCGTGCCGACGAGTATGTGGATGAGCTCGGGCTGTTCAAGGGGGCAGCTGGCGCGCGCGGGTGGCTTGGGCGGCACCGTCCATGGCAGAGCCTGCTGCCGACGCCGGCGTGCCGCCAAGGGAGCCCTGACGGCGGCGCGGTAGGGCGCCAGGGTGGCTCTGCGGCGAGGGAAGGGGCGGGCATGCTGGCTGCAAGTGGGGAGAGGCCAGAGCGGGCGCGGGGAGGCGGCTGTGCGACGCGGCGGCTCGGGCGCCCGCACGTGCAAAACGTGCGCTATGGGCGCGCCCAGAGCACGCACGGGACATGTTCGACATAATGCCAGGGCAGCCTAGAGTGCTTGAGCGAGGCCGGCAAATAACAGGACTAGGTTAGAGCTAGTAAGGAGATCAAGGGACATGGTGGTTAGGTCAGGGGATCAAATTCACAAAGCAAACTAATAATCATGCCAAAACTGCCCAAGCACTCAAGGTGTTCGTCAGAATGCTAAGTGCATCTAGGCAACTCTTGGAGTGGCCAAAAACTCCAGATCAGGGTCTCCCTAGATGTAGGTGATGATGGCAAGATCATTTGGGCAAATCCAGAAACTTGCTAGTGCAAGTTTTGCAAACTTTCAGTTTTGGACAGAAAGAAAAAGGCCTTATTGCATGCACTTAAAATCCTCCAATGGGTCCACTCTCCTGGACTTAAGGGTTTTGCAGGGTGGTCTACAAGCAGGAAAAAGCTCATGGGCACTAGAGCAAAATAAAATAGGGTTGCATTACAAATCACCAAACTGGACCAGAATAAAGATGAGGATGATTTTCTCAAATTTTTCAAAGAACACCAATGGGTTTTCGCATAAAGTTGAATCATGTGCATCTACTGACATCTCCAAACACTTGGAAGAATTTTTAAAAGAATATTTAAATAGGTTGTAGTGCAAAAATACCTACTGGACCAGACTTGAAAAGTTGATGTAGAGCTCAAAATCTCCAATAACCAAAAGATATCTTTGCAAAAAAAGTGATGTGGAAACATCACATGACATCCCCAAATTTTGGTGAAAATTTTAAATGCATTAATCAAATGGTTGCTGTGCAACAGAGGCTCCAAATTCATGAAAAGTCATTTTAAAAGAATAAAGCCCAGGAAAAGCAATTATGCAATTAAATCCACTGATAAAGAATTGTTTTATAGAGAGAGTATACAAGTCCAATAATACTTTTGGAAAGTTTCCACTTGAGGTAAAACTCCACAATATTAAAGAAAAGAGAGGTTCTGAAATCAAGAGATAAATCCAGACAAATGGAAAAGTTTAATCTCCTGGCAAAATTTTAATTATAAAACAAGGTCAAAATTTTGGGGTGTCACAACACTACCCCCCTTAAGAAAAATCTCGTCCTCGAGATTTGTTAAAAGCTGTTTTGAACAAACATCGCTCTTACCAAAAGAAATCATTCTACTATGCAATAAAATGTGGCTACAGTGAGAGGGCAATAAGTGGTGTAAAACTACAGTGTGGTATACTGGCGTTGCGTGGAAAAATCCATGGTTGGGGGAAACGAGATATTTCTACGTGGATACAGTAATTTAGAATAAAAATCTAAATAACTAAAATACGCTGGTCGTACCCGAGAGCACAGTGTTCTCTCTGGCTGACAGGTGGACCCGGGGCCCATTGTCGGCCTCTTCTTCTACCTCTGGCTCTCTCTTCTTTCTCTCTCTCGCGTGCTTTCCCGCGCTTCCTCCACCGGCGACGCCTAGCGCGTAGGGCATCTAGGCCGTACTGCGGTAGAGGGCGGCGTGCTAGCTGCCGGTGCAGCGTGCACTCACCTCGCGGGCCAGTGCACTGTCGGCACTGCTCGCGGATTCGCCTCCGAACACCGGCGATCGAGCGACGAGCGGAGCTGGTGGACCTCGCCCACCGTACACCGATCTCGAGCTATAAAATGATCGCGGTGCTCCTTTCTCCTGCCTCACACCTGGCCTCGCTTCTTCTTCCCCCTTCCTTCTCCTCCATTTCTGTTTGCAGGAGCTCGAGGCGAGGCTCTAATGGCGGAGGTGATGCCGGACTGGTACGTGGTCCTGGTGTGTGGAGGTTTGGCGACGTTGCTGGGGTCCTCCGTGCTCCTGTGCGCGATGATCCTAGATGATCGTCGTGATGCTGCTGCTCGAATGTTAGCTCTTCGCGGTGGCGGCGATCACGAGGATTAGGTGCGGCATCGAGTGCTAACTGCTGTCGGTGTGATGGGGCAACTCGCGCCCGAGTGATTACTCACAAATCTCTCTTACTGAGACTGTGGTGTCCTCGGGTGTGATCAGTTAGGTGTAAAATGTGTACGGGGATCTGAAATTAGCGCACGAGGTCGAGTGGTTGTGGTTGTGAGTTTGCCATTATGGTGCTGCGTGAATAAAACTCTATGTCGTGAAGAGGCATATGCTGCAGCAACTCAGGGAAAGAAATCTCACTACAAAATTTATCGCGAGTGAAAATTAGTTAAATCAAAATTAACAGCAGTAAAACTGCTCACATAATTGAAACCAAACATTTGGTCCGTCGCACAAATTTTGGATACCACATACAAGTTACAACACATAAATAAATACTGGGATAATAAACATAGCGGTGACGCCTACAATGAAAACGGTAAAAGGACAGGGTCCTGAGAAAACGTCTCTGGTACTTGGGCGCACTCTTCTTCTATCGGGGAAGCGGGTTGACCAGTCGATGAACGCGTCTCTCCTGGTCAGGCCTCAGTGGTCTGCCAATGGCGATATGAGGATTTAAACCAGCGAGGGTCTGGAGATAACCCATAACTCGCTGGGTCAAACGTTCTTGAGCGATGACATACTGGACAAGGTTGGCCAGTACTGGGTCCCTTTCGACTCGTCCACCGGGAAAAGATGCTACTTCTCCGGGTGCTGCACGACTCGAAAAGTAATAATACCCTCATTCGCTGGCATAGGGTACCGCGAATCGAAGACGAGCGAGCGCTTCGTACGCAGCAGCTTCTATGGCCATGTGCGGAGTCGGCATGGATTTCCCCACGAAGGAGACTTTCGTTGGGTCTTGGTTTGGGTTTGCGGGAGGGATGTGCACCAGTGCCCAATATTTCGAGGTGGATGGGGTGATCCTCGATTTGACCAACTCGTACTGGGGTGGATGGATGGCACTCATGGTACTGCAGGTAAAGTCCCACAATAATTTAACAAAACTGCCTGGGGTGGCATCTGGAGTTCTCAGGTAAACACTGGGGGTCAGCATGGCAAAGAAATGGCTGTGCGCGTTGTGCATAAGGTGAGGGGTGCTTGGCAAGGTCACGAGGTGGCCTTTTATATAGCATTGGGGCTGGGTTAATTACCGTGGTGAAAGGTAACTAGTTTGTTGGTTCTGTTCTATGGGGTCGGGGGTCAAGGCCACAGATACACA
This sequence comes from Triticum aestivum, assembly GCF_018294505.1. NCBI lineage: Eukaryota > Viridiplantae > Streptophyta > Magnoliopsida > Poales > Poaceae > Triticum > Triticum aestivum. The sequence goes on from NC_057814.1 coordinate 356,313,063, forward strand.
TATCCCACAAAGTGACGCATTACTGTGGGTGTCGTCGGGGTTGGTTTTGGTAGCTGTGCCCGGAATTTAAAAATGTAACTGTACGCTAACGTACAAATGCATGGCTACTATTCAAAAGTAGGGGCGCACAAGCAGACATCATTTAATAATGGTGATACAGGATCACACAATTATAAGGCGTAGGAATACTAAGGCTCGATACTACTCGAGCGACTTAGTCTACTTCGTTAATGTCTAAGTGGGCTGGCCTTGCGGACGTCGAGGCTCCTCCACGGGTTTCACCGTCGGGATTAGTCGGATGAGATTGAGGGGCTGCAGGGTCGGGGTAGCGATGATGACCATCGCGGGGGTTGTTGGCCACAATCCCGTTGGAGCGTGTTCCCAAAAGGCGACGAAGCACTTCTGGGGACACCAAAGTATTTTGGTCGATGGCTGGGGCAGACCGCAAGGACTCGATCGGGTGTCCGAACAGCACGACTGGGTTGTCGGCGTCGGGCTCCTCTTCTCCTCTCCCCGGGCTCGGCGAACCAGTTCTCCATGAGCTACGATCAAATCAAGGGTGATTTGATCGAACAGTTCCTCTAGTGCACTTACATAGCGCACCAGATGCAATAGTGCAGGATCCGTCTCGTGGTCTCCGTTGGCAACCTGGGGCGGCCTAGCATACCCGTCACGGCTAGGGTAGTAGTAGAACGAGCGACAGTTAACTCTGGGCGACAGGTGCCGGAGTTGAACTATAGCTTCTCGAGCTGCTAGTTGGGTGGCTTGTGGCTCAAAGGAAGTTGTCCTTCCAGTGAACCTGTAGGGGCGTTCTGGTGTTAGACCCCTACCATAGATGTGTACAGTGGCCCAGAATTGACGGCTCTCACCGCTCATGGGTCCCTGGTACACAACATATTCAGGGGGCTCTTGTAATGCATAGGCACGGCGGGTGAGGTTTGCGAGCACGGTCACAAAACCTCCAAGGTTGGTTGCTGTGGTCTCATTGTGAACAATGGGGCCAGGCATCGTGGCTTGGTTTGGGGGTAGAGGATGTGCTGTGCTGGGTTGAGGCTAGCGTGCCCTTTTTATAGAAAAAGGGGACGGAGTCTTCCTTCGCACGCATGCGAATGAGACATTTTAGGTGTCGGTCACTGGCGCGTGATCGACGGGCTAGGCTGATAGGTTGGGCACCGACTGCCAAAAGCGTCGGGGTCACTGTGTGGCTATCTTACATGAGAAGCTTGGCCGGGGTTGGGTTATGGTCTGGTGGGTTGGTTAACCTAGGTTTATTGACCTGGCTAAGATAGGATTAGCCAATGGTCAGCCTGGCTCTGATACCAAGTTTGTCAGGACCGGGTTTTCGGGATATTAATTTTCCAGAAAATGGCCCTTGTGCTCACCAGCCCCAGGATTACTGTTAGCTGATGAGGCACCAACTTGATACAAAAATTCCAAGCAAAGTACAAAATATGTAGTACAAGACCATTGTGGCCTATGAGTACAACACTTGGTTTCTAGTGGTTGATGGTGGAAGCGGTTTGTGGCTCATCTGCGTCTATGGGACTCCATTTCCCACAAGAACAGCTGACCAGGATAACTCCTATATTCGCGAGGCTGCTATCATCATAGCGTAGGTTCCGGGGCCGTCATCACAACGCTCCTCTCCGAGCAAGAAATCTAGCCAAGACAATAGCCAGGGACAAGCCAGTGAGTACTTTGAATGTACTCGCAAACATTATGAACACGGGTATAATATAATAGTGGGTAATCATGCTCCGAAAGATTCTATGATCATAACGTCAGTCACGAAATAAACAAAAATTCATGATGCGCGCATGTAGGTAAAATATGAATGTGCAGTACGGGAGTAGGAATAGAATGCACCGATCGAGTGTCTGAAGCGACGCCTCGAAAGGATAATAAGATAAATCATGCCTCAGTCGAGCGTCTGAGCGACACCACATAAAGGGCTTATGAAGAATAAATAAATGACAAACATGCCACAGTCGGGCATCTGAGCGACACCACATAAAGGGCTTATAAAGAATAAATAAATAACAAGCATGCCACAGTCGGGCGTCTGAGCGACACCACATAAAGGGCTTATAAATAAATAAATAAATAAATAACAAGCATGCCGCAGTCGGGCGTCTGAGCGACACCACATAAAGGGCTTATAAATAAATAAATAACAAGCATGCCGCAGTCGGGCGTCTGAGCGACACAACATAAAGGGCTTATAAATAAATAAATAACAAGCATGCCGCAGTCGGGCGTCTGAGCGACACCACATAAAGGGCTTATAAATAATAATTGCAGTGAGTATCCAGGAGGTAGAACCGTCCCAGGGATACTCAATAATTCAAATAATGTAAATGGTTAGTCCACAATAATAGTAATCAAAAATCCTCACATGACACAGGTCATAATCAAAGTTCTAGTTTAGCCGTTTCTCCATCCGAAGACCGTCACTAAACCCATCTCAGACTGTAGTCCTTTCCCATGGACATGGCTATCCGAATAGATTTAACCTCTACATAGGGTGTACTCTTTAACCACGAGTAACGGATTTATTTAGTCCATCGGGACTAATTCCGCCTACAGTCTTTTAATTGAAAACACGCCTGACCTGCACACACCAGCTTAACTTGCCGGCGTCTGGAATCACCCACGACACCTGTCAAGCAAAACTCTAAGTGGGGAGGCTACAACCTCGATGTAGCATGGGATCAAATTTATATCGCGCGCTCTAAGGGGTGCCCCCCTCTCGGTCCCAACCGGAAACACCCATGCCCCCGGACCAGGTGGCATGCCTACCGGAGGCCTCCGGTATCTTCCACCATGGCCTCTCTGTACGGTGTGTGCTAGGACGGGGTTGACAACTTACTGAACCGTACCCTACCTGCGGCAGGGACAAGTGGTAGTACGAAACAAGTAAGGGGGGTGGTTTCTGAACAAGACTCGACCTACGGCCGACTCAGGAGGTCCAAGTATTCTCCGCATGATTAGCATGACAAATATATTTCCATTAATAGATAAACTCACCACTCATCAAGCCTCACCATACCATACCGGATATACTCGTCTCAACGAGGAACTAGGGACAAGCTCGTGTCTACACAAGACCGCGACTTTCCCGGCTTCCTTCCGGTATGCATAAGAAGCTTACGAGGATGATTACCATCACCAGCATATCCATTTCTAACAGCAAAGCATCTCCATTATGCACTCATGCGTATGACTTTATCGTCACATAAAAATAACGTATGCTCCAAGTCAAGGTGGTGTTGTAACCGTATCAAAACACCACACAAAAATATTATGCCAGAGTTCAGAATGCTTGCCTTCAGGTTGTGGAGAGGAAGTGTGCATTCCAAAACTTTTTGAAAGTTTTCTTCTCTCTCCATTTCCTATTTTGAAAAATATTCAAATAACATATATTTCAAAAACAGTACAAAAAGTTGTACTAAATATTTTTGAAATAAATCTTAAAATAAACTAGATGAAATTTGAGAGAGGTAGGAAAAAGAATCAACTCATTTGGAGTTTTATTTTAAAAGACATAGCCAGTCAAAGTTCTGTTTTACATAAAATCAGAAAAAGAAAACGTTTCGGTACGGAATACGCTTTCGGGGTACGGGATACGTACTCGAGACTTCTACGCTTTCACTAATCCAGAGTGGACGGTTGCGTGGGTCACTGACAGTGGGTCCACGGGGCCCACTGGTCAGGTTTGACTAGTCTCTTCTCCCTCCTCTTCCTCTGCCCGAACGGAGGCGGGACTCCGGCGATCGTCGTCGACGAGCGGCGCTTCCCCTTGGGGTCCTGAGGGCGGGGATGGATCCGCCAGCCCAGGGCGGTCCTCCCGGTGGGCGCTAGGCAGGTGGGGATGAAGGGAGCCGCCGGCGGTGAGCTTCGCGGCGGAGATGACTTCGGGTGGTTCTGGGGGCCGGAGCTATGGTGGTTCCCGATCGGGCTAGAGAGGTGGGGCGGCTCCGCACGGTCAAGGGGAGTCGGGTGGTGGTGCTAGCTGAGCTGGGGAGGCTCTGTTGGCGACTAGCGGGACCGGAGGGTGGCGGTGGCCGAACCTGCCGGAGGCGGGGAAGAAAGCTTCCCGACGTCGATTGCTGGGTGTTGGGGGCACTAGGGGGATAGAACGAGGTTGCCTGAGTGCTTGGTCGAGCTCGGGGTCCCCTTATATAGGCGTTCCAGGTTGGTCCCGCGGCGGCCGTGGATAAGAACGCCGACGACCGTTGCTCTGTAGCTGCAGGGCGACGTGGCGGCGACGAGCGCGTGCCGACGAGTATGTGGATGAGCTCGGGCTGTTCAAGGGGGCAGCTGGCGCGCGCGGGTGGCTTGGGCGGCGCCGTCCATGGCAGAGCCTACTGCCGACGCCGGCGTGCCGCCAAGGGAGCCCTGACGGCGGCGTTGTAGGGCGCCAGGGTGGCTCTGCGGCGAGGGAAGGGGCGGGCGTGCTGGCTGCGAGTGGGGAGAGGCCAGAGCGGGCGCGGGGAGGCGGCCGTGCAACGCAGCGGCTCGGGCGCCCGCACGTGCAAAACGTGCGCTCTGGGCGCGCCCAAAGCACGCACGGGACATGTTCGACATAATGCCAGGGCAGCCTAGAGTGCTTGAGCGAGGCTGGCAAATAACAGGACTAGGTTAGAGCTAGTAAGGAGATCAAGGGACATGGTGGTTAGGTCAGGGGATCAAATTCACAAAGCAAACTAATAATCATGCCAAAACTGCCCAAGCACTCAAGGTGTTCGTCAGAATGCTAAGTGCATCTAGGCAACTCTTGGAGTGGCCAAAAACTCCAGATCAAGGTCTCCCTAGATGTAGGTGATGATGGCAAGATCATTTGGGCAAATCCAGAAACTTGCTAGTGCAAGTTTTGCAAACTTTCAGTTTTGGACAGAAAGAAAAAGGCCTTATTGCATGCACTTAAAATCCTCCAATGGGTCCACTCTCCTGGACTTAAGGGTTTTGCAGGGTGGTCTACAAGCAGGAAAAAGCTCATGGGCACTAGAGCAAAATAAAATAGGGTTGCAGTACAAATCACCACACTGGACCAGAATAAAGGTGAGGATGATTTTCTCAAATTTTTCAAAGAACACCAATGGGTTTTCGCATAAAGTTGAATCATGTGCATCTACTGACATCTCCAAACACTTGGAAGAATTTTTAAAAGAATATTTAAATAGGTTGTAGTGCAAAAATACCTACTGGACCAGACTTGAAAAGTTGATTTGAGCTGAAAATCTCCAATAACCAAAAAATATCTTTGCAAAAAAAGTGATGTGGAAACATCACATGACATCCCCAAATTTTGGTGAAAATTTTAAATGCATTAATCAAATGGTTGCTGTGCAACAGAGGCTCCAAATTCATGAAAAGTCATTTTAAAAGAATAAAGCTCAGGAAAAGCAATTATGCAATTAAATCCACTGATAAATAATTTTTTTATAGAGAGAGTATACAAGTCCAATAATACTTTTGGAAAGTTTCCACTTGAGGTAAAACTCCACAATATTAAAGAAAAGAGAGGTTCTGAAATCAAGAGATAAATCCAGACAAATGGAAAAGTTTAATCTCCTGGCAAAATTTTAATTATAAAACAAGGTCAAAATTTTGGGGTGTCACATTAGGCTTTTGCCACTCCTTGTTCCATAATCCATCAAATCTTTTACCCAAAACTTGAAAACTTCACAACACAAAACTTAGCACAAAATCTCATGAGCTCCGTTAGCGAAAGAAAACAAAACACCACTTCAAGGTACTGTAATGAACTCATTCTTTATTTATATGGGTGTGAAACCTACTGTATTACAACTTCTCTATGGTTTATAAACTATTTTATTAGCCATAGATTCATCAAAATAAGCAAACAACACACGAAAAACAGAATCTGTCAAAAACAGAACAGTCTGTAGTAATCTGTAACTAACGCAAACTTCTGGAACTCAGAAACATCTACCAAAATAGGACGACCTGGAAAATTTGTTTAGTGATCTTCTGCAATTGGAATCAGTATTTTATCATGTTTTGGTGATTTTTAACAATTGTTTTCGTGAACAGAAAGTTTCTGGAATTTTCAGCAAGATCAAATAACTATCATCCAAAAAGATCCTATAGGTTTAACTTGGCACAAACACTAATTAAAACATAAAAACAAATCTAACCAGAGGCTAGATCAAATATTTATTCCTAAACAGAAGCAAAAACTAAAAAAACTAAAAATAAAATTGGGTTGCCTCCCAACAAGCGCTATCGTTTAACGCCCCTAGCTAGGCATTGAGATTTCGATGATGCTCACATAAAAGATAGTAATTGAAACACAAAGAGAGCATCATGAAACATGTGAAAATCATATCTAAGTCTAACATACTTCCTATGATAGGCATCTTGTAGGCAAACAAATTATCAAGGCAAGCAAAAACTAGCATATGCAAGGAAGCGGAAAGAAACAATAGCAATCTCAACATAAAGAGAGGTAATTTAGTAACATGAAAATTTCTACAACCATATTTTCCTCTCTCATAATTATTACATGTAGGATCATAAGAAAATTCAACAAAATAGCTATCACATAACATATTCTCAACACGATCCTCATGCATGCGAAGTTGACACTCTTCCAAAATAGTGGGATTATCATTAACTAAAGTTATGACCTATACAAACCCACTTTTATCAAAAAATACCATAAGATTGAACATTCTCCAAATATGTGGGATCTAAAGTTGACACTCTTCCAAACCCACTTTCAATATTATTGCAAACACTATTATCAATCTCATATTCATCATGGGGCTTAAATAAATTTTCAAGATCATAAGAAGAATCACCCCAATCATGATCATTGCAACAAGTAGTAGACATAGAAAAATTAGCATCCCCAAGCTTAGGGTTTTGCATATTATTAGCACAATTGACATCAATAGAATTTATAGTAACATCATTGCAATCATGCTTTTTATTCAAAGATCTATCGTGAATCACTTTATAAAGCACTTCATCACAATTTTCAGATTCACGAATTTCAAGCAAAACCTCAAAAAGATAATCTAATGCACTCAACTCACTAGCAATAGGTTCATCATAATTGGATCTCTTAAAGAGATTAGCAAGGCGATGAGGATCCATAAACTTTTAGCAAGCGAAGATGCAAGCAAAAAGAAGGCACATGGTAACACAAGATCGAACGGAAGGAGGGCGAAGAAAACGGCAAAGGTGAAGTGGGGGAGAGGAAAACGAGAGGCAAATGGCAAATAATGTAGTGCGAGGGATAAGAGTTTGTGATGGGTACTTGGTATGTCTTGACTTGACTTGACTTGGTGCGAATCTCCCCGGCAACGGTGCAAGAAATCGTTCTTGCTACCTCTTGAGCACTGCGTTGGTTTTCCCTTGAAGAGGAAAGGGTGATGCAGTAAAGTAGCGTAAGTATTTCCCTCAGTTTTTGAGAACCAAGGTATCAATCCAGTAGGAGATCACGCACGAGTCCCTCACACCTACACAAACAAATAAGAACCTCGCAACCAACGCGATAAAGGCGTTGTCAATCCCTCAACGGTCACTTACGAGAGTGAGGTATTTTTATGATAAAGAGAAATAAAGATGCAAAGTAAAATAAAAGGCAATAGAAATAACTAAGTGTTGGAAGATTAATATGATAGAAAATAGACCCGGGGGCCATAGGTTTCACTAGTGGCTTCTCTCAAGATAGCATAAATATTACAGTGGGTAAACGAATTACTGTCGAGCAATTGATAGAATTGAGCATAGTTATGAGAATATCTAGGTATGATCATGTATATAGGCATCACGTCCGCGACAAGTAGACTGAAACGATTCTGCATCTACTACTATTACTCCACAGATCGACCGCTATCCAGCATGCATCTAGAGTATTAAGTTCATAAGAATGGAGTAATGCTTTAAGTAAGATGACATGATGTAGAGGGATAAACTCATGCAATATGATATAAACCCCATCTTTTTATCCTCGATGACAACAATACAATACGTGTCGTTTCCCTTTCTGTCCCTGGGATCGAGCACCGCAAGATTGAACCCAAAGCTAAGCACTTCTCCCATTGCAAGAAAGATCAATCTAGTAGGCCAAACCAAACTGATAATTCGAAGAGACTCGCAAAGATAACCAATCATACATAAAAGAATTCAGAGGAGATTCAAATATTGTTCATAGATAATCTTGATCATAAACCCACAATTCATCGGATCTCGACAAACACACCGCAAAAGAAGATTACATCGAATAGATCTCCAAGAAGATCGAGGAGAACATTGGATTGAGATCCAAAGAGATAGAAGAAGCCATCTAGCTAATAACTATGGACCCGAAGGTCTGAGGTAAACTACTCACACATCATCGGAGAGGCTATGGTGTTGATGTAGAAGCCCTCCATGATCAATGCCCCCTCCTGCGGAGCGCCGGGAAAGGCCCCAAGATGGGATCTCACGGGTAGAGAAGGTTGCGGCGGTGGAAATAGGTTTTTGGCTCCGTATCTGATAGTTTGGGGGTATGTAGGTATATATAGGAGGAAGAAGTACGTCGGTGGAGCAACATGGGCCCCACGAGGGTGGAGGGCGCGCCCCCTGCCTCGTGCTCTCCTCGTCGATTACTTTGCGTAGACTCCAAGTCCTCTGCATCATGTTCGTTCCGAAAATCACGTTCCCGAGGGTTTCATTCCGTTTGGACTCCGTTTGATATTCTTTTGCTTCGAAACAGTGAAATAGGCAAAAAACAGTAATTCGGGCTGGGCCTCCGGTTAATAGGTTAGTTCCAAAAATAATATAAAAGTGTATAATAAAGCCCGTTAAACATCCAAAACAGAATATCATATAGCATGGAACAATCAAAAATTAGATATGTTGGAGACGTATCAGCTGCGTGGTGAGCTTCTCCGAGACGTCGACGAGGCACTCGGTCCAGAGCTTCACGCCCTTCACAAAGTCGTTGTGCTCGGCGGTGGCGCTCTGGAGCAGTAGCCTTTCATCCTTGAGGCTCTTGGCCAAGGTCTTCTCGCGAGCCCTGCTGCCCGCAAGGGTCTCCTCCAGGGTGGATAGGTTCAGCTTCAGGTCGACAATGGAGTCGTTGGCGCCGGAGAGTAGATTGTTCTTTTCTGATAAGGAGACCTGCAAGCCCGCCAAGGTGTCGATGGTTTTGTCCCTGTCTCTCTTGAGCGTCGCGACCTCCTTGCTGTGCTTCTCCAGCTCTGGCCCCAGCTCCTCCACCTTGCCGGCCAGCTTGCTATTGGCAGCCTCTGCCGCTTCAGCAGCATCAACAGCCTCCTTGAGCTTGCCGGCATGATCCAGGACCAGAGCGGCAAGAGCATCTTTGTGTTTCTGCTCCAGTTCTTGGGTCCGCTGAGCGACGAGCTTCTCGATCTCTTCGTCCTTGCCGCGGAGCTTGGCGGCGAGCGCTTCCTCACGGGCAGCAAGGTCTTCTTCTTGGGCGTCGAGCGAGATGCGGCGTTCCCTCAGCTCACCGTCCTCCTTGGCGATCTGTGCAGCATCCTCCTCCTGGGCCTTCTCAAATATCTGATTGCTTCAGAAGAAGCTCGTTCCACTGCTGACCTAGCTGCTCCTGGCTGGCCTTGAAATCCTGCCGGGCCTCTGTAAACCAGACCTTTGTTTGCTCAACGTGCTCCTGGAGGCCCGCCTCCGCTGCTTCGACGACCGCCATCCTGGAGTCCAGCTTCTCCTTGCGGGCGCGGTGAAGCGCCTGAAGCTTGTGGAAGCTGCTGCTAATAGCTGGGAGGAGATGGTCCTCCTTGGAACTGCCGTTGCTGGTGCTTGGCTCGTTGACAGCTTGGAGCCCGGCGGCGATGATGACCTCTTCGTCGAAAACCTCCCCCTCGGCAGGCGCTCAGGTGCTTGCCGTACCCGGGATGGTGACAAACAGATCCTCGCCGATCTTTAGGTATCTACTCGAGTGGGGGGCTTCGGAGGTGGACAGTTGGTCATCGGCCACCGTCGCCCCGGCAACTGAGGGCTCCGGGATCGATGTAGCGCCAGGCGCTCCTGAGGCAGGGATGCCATCAATACAGTCACCGGTCCCCTCGCTGGCCTCCCCGGCAGATCTCCTGGCGGCCTCTTCATGTGCTTCCTTGGCGGCCTCGTCAGCGGAAACCTCGTTGGCCTGAGTTGCGACATCCTTGGCGATCTCCTCAACGGTGCCATCGACATCCATCTGACCCACCGAAGAGAGGTCTGAAAACCAAGGAGGGGGAGAATATGAAACCAGGGTCGAAGTTTAAAGAAAGAAGAAAAATATTACATTGGAGAACAGATCAAGGCCAGAAGGCAGGCGGCTTACCTACGACTAGCTGGGGAGGAGTGGTTCCCTCCCAACACTCGTTCCCGGGATAGGGCCGCCGGCACCTGTGCTTGCCGGCTCCTCCTCCGCACACTTGGGCTCGTCGGGGGAGGGCCTTGTCAGAGATTTTTCCCTGGGCGGCGTGGCCTCACTGGTGGAGGCCCTTGTCGGGGACCCTTCCCTGGGAGGTGTGGTGGTCGATGGAGGAGGCATGTTGGGGGTGGCCCTTGGCGGTTCCTCCTATTGTCGCTCCTCACCTGCAACCCCAGCAAGATTAATGGTAAAGATACACACCCCAGCGCTCACCAACGGAAAGTGGGTGGTGAACTCACGCCGGGGGATGAGCCGGGGGCTGTGTCGTGGACTGGGGCCCGGCCTGATCATGATCACATCTGACGTGCTTGAGGTGCTTGCCAGGGGCTCGTCGCCCATCGAGGTTTTGGCCCTCTTCGCTATCCTCTACGCCAGTGTCTCCGTGCCCCTGCAAAGGCAAAACATGATCAAATCAAGCAAGATAACTAGAACAGGAATTCAAGGGGTGGAGAAGGTGGTGGAGCACTCACTCGTCCCTTTCTTCGTCCTCTTCCTCTAGCCCCCTCCTATTTGGGCTCATGCCAGAGAGGTCGTAATCAGCCTCTGGTGTGGTGTCCGTGCGAAGGGGTGGGGATGGTGACCTGGGCCGCTTGGCCGTGGCAGAGGCGGCAACTGCTGCTTCCCTTGCCACCGCGGCCTCGCACCTCGTATGGCGCACGGGTTGCGCCAGGGCTTCTTGCTGCTGCACGGCCTTGTCGGCCACCCCTTTGCCTTTGCCAGCCGCTCCCTTGCTGGGGCCCACCTCGTGCGAAGAGGCCTGTAGAACTGGTTCGCTGAAGACAGCTCGCGGAAGAACACGTTTCTTCTTGGAGGCCGGGGCGACTCATCAGCCTCCTCGGCCTCATCGTCCTCGTCCTCCTCCTCCTCAAAGCAAGGGCCCCGGGCCCCCGCGCCGCCGTGCTTGCCAGCGGACCCCTCCGACCTGGCAAGATCTTCCTCTGCACCGGCCTCGTCCTCCGCGAAGCTGACGCTGCCGGCCTCCTCGGCAAGGGCTGCCTCTTCAGCCCTAGTGGTGATGTACGCCAACTCTTCATCAGTGGTGTCGCAGATGAGCCGCGGTTCGTCGCGGATGAGACTCTCCGACAAGTTGTCAAAGAACTCCTGCACCCGCGCCTCGTCTGGCTCGGCCCAGGTCTAGTCAAGGCCATGGGCGTTGAACACCGGCATCATGGCGATGATGGTGGTCCAGGCGGAATTGTTGCTCAGAGGGACCACGTCCGTCGGCAACTTGAATGGGTTATCGGCCTTCTCGGGCTTGCCAGCCTTGCCGGCCTTGCTGGTCTTGTCGGCCTTGAGCTGGAACAGCCTTTGGCAAAGAGCTGCGTGCTGCATCACCGGCAAATTATTGTTCAAGCCAGGGCGCAGCCTCATGATGTCTGCCGCATTCCGGAAATCCCGGGCCGACCTCCCCTTGTTGTGCAAGGGAGCAATGCGGCGGTGGAGGAAGTCGGTCCCAATCATCTCGAGCGTGAGCCCGGCGGCTTTAAGATGGTGAATTCTGGTGATGGCGACTTTGAGCTTCGCGTCTTGAGGATCGAGGTCGCCCCAGTCCTTGCCACAAACTACTTGCGTTCGCCGAGGGGTTTAGAACGCCTACGGATCCTTCTCCACGATCCAGCACCACTTGCCGCGCCACTCCTCCCACCTCTCCTTTTGGATCCCGTTCGGGTACGTATCCTTGGTCCAGGCCCTCGGGATCCAGGTAAAGCAGCCAGACAGGGCCCCTCCTAGTTGGATGCGGGGGAGGAAGTAGTGGCGGAAGAGCGCCGTGTTGGGGACCACCCCGGCAAAGTCCTCGTAGAGGTGGGCGAAGATGGCCATGCACGCCACGGCATTCGGAGAAAAATGCAGAAGGTGAAAGCCGAAGGTGTACATAATGTCGATGAAAAAAAATCTGAAATGGGGGGCAGAGCCCATAGTATAAGCATTTGACAAAGAAGGGGAATTTATCTGCGGCGGGTTTGGCGCAAAGAGCAGGGATGACACGGGTGGTGGGGTGCCCCGTCGTCTCCCTTCCCCACATGCAGAGGTACCAATCCCTGAGTGCACGCGCGTCGAGCGTTGGGGTGAAGACGACGTACTTCCTCCGCGTCCCCACCTGCTCGCTCTCTGGTTCTTCTTGTCACTTTCCCTTCTTTTTTTGAATATTTTCCCTTCTTGGGCGCCATAGCCGCCAGGGAAGAGCGGGGGATTAGGGGCAGTGGGGGGCGCGGCGGCGGCGGACGGAGGAAGAAGCTCTAGTCCGGGCTCAGGGAAGAAGAAGGAGGCGACGGTTCTTAGATTGGGGGAAGCAAAGGGGGTAAATGAGCAGCGCCCCTGCGGATTCCTCTTTTTTATGCGGAAGGCACGGGGCTGCCTCTTTACTTTTTGATGTAGAGGCATTGGCGCAGACGCGGGCGTGCTGCGGCCGTTCCACGCACGACCCCCACGCCGCGCACTCAATGTAGGTCGTGGGGAAGCGCAACGGACGAGAAGATTACAGTAGTTATTCCCTTCCACGGATGCCCGCGCGCTGTTTGGACCTGGCCCGACGACGCCAAGCACTCGTGTGTGGCCCGGACCCGGGGGCTCCTGTCGTTGTACTAAAGTTTGGGCCTTTAGCACCCCAGACTTGTGCATGGGCAGTCGTAACCCCATGCGTGGCAAAGCATGAAGAGGGCAAGCGGGGACAGATACAAGACAAAGAAAAACAACCAAGTCAGAGAACAGAGGACGAGATGGGTCCCCGGCAAGGCCCTTGCCAGGTCAGCTTACGAGACCCCGGCAAGGTCCTTGCCGGGAAGACTTACAGAGCACCACCCTTATGGTTGAGAGCTCTGCCACCATCGACAACGTTAAGGCCAGAATCCAAGGGCACGCGCGTAGTGGCGTGCAGATTTTTGTGGAGGACAACCACGAGGCCTCGGAAAGATCCCTGCCGAGGACGCCCACGAGGCCCTGGCAAGATCCTTGTCGAGGACGCCCACGAGGCCCCGGCAAGATCCTTGTCGAGGACACCCACGAGGCCCCGGTAAGATCCTTGCCGGGGACATCGGCAAGACCGTGGCCAGACTCGGCTGCCCAGTCACCACTCTAGTGTGGGGGCTGACCTGTCAGCCTGGCAGGCGCCTGCATGGCGGCATGCGGATCTTCGTGAAGACCCTGCCACCTCTCCAGTGCAGCAGCTGGCCAGCCAACTTGGCACTGCATGCCTCATCGGCATGGATGCGTGTCGAGACGGGGCGAGGCGGCAACGGATGGGACGGGCTCTCTTCCCGTCCCTGATAAAGCTAGAGGACACGTAAGCGGCGCATTTAATGTGTTTGTCCTTAGATGACCAAGATAAGCATGTGTACTATAGCGGTTTACAACTCCTGCATATACTATAGTTACTTTACACCTCCTGTATGGCACTATGGCAGCCCCTTGGTCATATAAAAGGAGGCCCACAGCGTAATAGAGGAGGATTCGTCTTTTTGGACCTCTCGGCCCAGCTTGCATGCGTAGCAATGAGCCAAAGCTCAAGAACACTCAATACACAATCAAGCAGGACTAGGGTTTTACGCATCTCTGCAGCCCGAACCTGGGTAAAGACCCATGGTGTTGATCACTAGATCTGCTCTTTACTTAGCCTATGTTCCTTACCAAACCGTAGAAGGGATCCCCGTGGTCTCATAGATGTCATTTCCCTGACAGCCACTCTTGATCAACCCACTCCAAGTAAGAACACTTACGTTCATCCTATAATATTTAAAACTTGATCAGTAACAATTGTAGGGGAAACGGGTTTATAACAACATAGAAAACCACCAATACTTATTTTGAAAAACTGAAGAAATAGGTTAATTATGACATATCTTCTCAAAAAAATCAATGTGCAAATGACTTAATTGATACTGAGACAACAACCAAATTCTAAAACATCAGAAGCTATAATTAACTAGAACAACGCTACAAGTTCTTACTCATGTACTATAAATAACAAATTGAAAATTTTACACTACAGGAATCAGGAACTTTGCCGTCAGCCATGGCGGACGGCAAAGGCACGCATGGCGGACAACAAAGACCTTTGCCGTCCGCCTGCAGATGGCGAGACGTCCGGCTGAACAAGCTACGGCAAAGGATTCTTTGCCGTCTGCTAGCTGACGGCAAAGATACAAAGGTCTTTGCTGTCCGCCAGCCGATGCAAAGAGCCTGGACGGCGCACGTGTCAGCTTAGGTCCGTTAAGGGGTTAACGGCGTACTTTGCCGTCGGCTGGTGGACGGCAATGATCTTTGCCAATTTGCCGTCCGCCAGCGGACGGCATAACGTGCCACGTGGCAGCACCTGGTGGGCTGGCCTATTTGGTAGCTTTGCCGTCAGCTGGCCGACGGCAAATATTCAACGTTCTTTGTCGTCCGCTGGCCGACGGCAAAGCATCCAAATAGCCAGCCTACTGCCCTAGGTTGCATAGGTAGCTGACACGTGGCATGTTTGCCGTCCGCTAGCTGATGGCAAAGCTCGTTGCCGTCTGCCAGCAGACGACGTAGAGTCTATATAGCCCCTGTTTTTTCTGTTTTTTCTTGAATTCATTCAATTTGACAGAATTTCACATATATATATACACATATGAAAATACTTTCGACGAGCATACCAACACATATACATACCAAATCATATCCCTGCCATATGGATATGATCATGCAACACATATACATAGCAAATGGTTTCATCCAACACATATACGTAGCCAACATATCCAACAACAAGCATACAATGGTTTCATCCATTCATACATATATAGGTAGCAAGTTTGAAATTGTTCATCGTACAAAACCAAAACAAGAAGGAAGCATAAAGAGAAGAGTAGACTCCATCAACGCAAGCTTCCTCATCTAAAGCAAATCTGCAAATTGGGAAAGAAGCAAGTTAGAAGAAGAAGAAGAAGAAGACTAGCTAGAAAAAGAAGAAGAAGAAAGGGAAGAAAAGGAAGAAGAAGAAGAAGATTTTTCTTCTCTTTCTTTTTCTCCTCTCCTCTGTTTTATCTTCTTCTTCTTCTTCTTCTAACCAAGGTAGGTAAAAATGCCATTTGATTGCTAAGCTAGGTAAAAATGCTAAGTGTATGTCATTTTAGAGCTAAGCTAGGTAAATAGGTCATTTTGCAGCTTACTAAGGTTATTATGTCATTTTCGACGAAAGTAAGGTAAGTCTATATCATTTTGGAGGTAAAAAAGATTATCATGAAATTTTAGAGGAAAGAAAGCTAAGTATAGCTCATTTTTTGTCTAACTTAGGTAGTTATGCCATTTAGGAGGAAAGTAAGCTAAGTATGCATTTGTTAAGCAAAACACTAGAGAAAACTTAACCTCATCACAATAAATGCGATGAAGATCGCAACTACGGTAACAATTGATCCAACGACATAATGATACCAAGCCTCATTATCAATGGCATATTTTCTAATCTTCTTAATCTTCAAGCGCATTGCATCCATCTTCAAGCGCATTGCATTCACCTTCATCTTGTGATCATCGACCACATCGGCAACATACAACTCCAATTTCATCTTCTCTTTTGCACTTTTTTTTAATTTTTTCTTTCAAATACTCATTTTCTTTTTCAACTAAATTTAACATCTTGACAAGAGGGTCGGTTGCAAATTCCGGTTCACATACCTCCTAGATTTAAATATCTCTATGTCAACTTGATGGCCATAATTGTCATAAATGCGAAATGCAACAAATAGTTATAGAAGAGGATTTACCACATCTGAATGATAAAGCGGGCGAGGACCGATGGGGACGGATATCAAGACCATGGCACTATGTATAACAAACAATCATACAAAGTTAGAAAATTATACAAGTAACTATATAAATCATACAATCATACAAGTAACTATATAAATCAAGTACAACATAACATATTTAATACCTAGTCATAATCTGGTTCAATAAATGCTTCGGGATCAATAAATGCATCATCATCATCACTATCAGTAATGACGTGCTCATCATCATCATTAATAAATGCATCATCATGTGGAAGGCCACCTCTACGTAATCTGTCAAGCATTGGCAGGTCATCCGCAACAGTAACCTCTTCTAGTTCAGACTCTTCTTGTTCCGGCTGAGGGGTGAAGCCAGGTTCACTGTCGCTGTCCACTTCAATGTTCTGTGGTGAAGTAGAGCAGTTCTTGAAACGTTTTTTGGAAAGTTATGTTTCTTGGAAGAATTCTCCTTCATATGTGTCTGGGTTAATGTGAGGTTCATAATCATCTTCTTTGGGGGAGGTGGTCTAACATGTGGTGGCACTTCATAAACGACATCGCAACCTTTGAGATTAGGATCACTTTGACAGGCCCACGATAGATAGAAAACTTGGGTTGCCTGTTGAGCCATAATATAGACATCGGGAACATCCAAAAGGGTTCTTTGATTGATTTCCAATAGCCCTATATGTTCATGAGTCCTTCTAGTCTCCTTTGGCTGGAACCGATAACATTTAAAGACTACGACGTTTGGTGGGTTTGCACCATAGAATTGAAGTTCATAAATTGCTTCAACTCTTCCATAATACTCGGTATCTCCTTCGCCGATAGCAGAGACACAACAATTTGTAGACTTTCGGTCGGCCATAGATAGCTTTTTGCCATAGGTACGAAAGCGATACCCATTGATGTTGTGTTTGTCAAATGAACTGACCTTATAGTCAAAACAATTAGCGACTTGTCTCAGTTCGGCATCCATAAGCTCTGAATTAGCCTACAAGTTTAATACGAAAGGGATTTTTGCATTAGCCGGAAATTAGACGAAGAAATAAAATTGTCTAATGGAAATTACCGTTTGTTTGAACCAAGAGATGAAACCGGGATAGCCGCGTCCATGCTTTGCCAGAAGCTCATACTCTTCGACGGAATCCTTTTGGATTACCGCTCCATACGAGAATTTGGCGATGTATCGACTGTATCAAATTTATCCGGGAATAAGAGCAGTTCAAAGGAATTAGAAGTTGCAAAACAATGTACCGAGAACTTACTCAATGTACGGCCGCACTTCTGTTAGGTTGGTGAAGATATACAACAAAATGATCTGTCATTGTTCGAAATCCAACGTTAAGGAATTAGAAGCACCGGCTGGTGCGAGATCCCCTTTGAATAGGGTGAGGTTGGATCCACCCTTTTTAGGTTCGTCAGCATTGTACCGAGGCTTCGGATTATGCAAATGATGATTTTTGGCTTCGTAGTTTGCTGTCACGAAGTTTGTCGCCTCCTCAGTAATGAATGCCTCAGCCATCGATGCTTCAATTCTACGTTTATTTTTACAGTTTGCTCGTAGCATCTTCTACATCCTCTGTGTGGTGTAGCACCAACGATTTTGCATGCCCCCCAATCTTGCCTCGGTTGGGAGATACAAAATCAACTGCTGCATTGGATTAAAGAAGCCCGACGGAAAGATCTTCTCTAACTTGTAGATCAACTCCGGTGCCAGCTCTTCCATTTCTTCTAGCAGGCCAGGCGATAGTTCTTTTGCACAGAGAACACAGAAGAAATAGCTCAGCTCTGCCAGTACTAGCCATTCATCCTCAGGGATGAAGCCACGGAACATCACCGGCATTACCCGCTCAATCCATATGTGCCAATCATGACTCTTGAGACCAAATATCTTCAATTTATCAAGACTCGCTCCCCTCTTTAGATTCGCCGCATACCCATCGGCAAACATCAACTGCTGTTGCACCCACAAGACAATTTCGCTCATAGCTGCCCTTCCAAGATTAAACCATGCCTTTGGCTTCGTCCAATTCTACTTTCCTTTCAGTTCTTTCATGTTTTGTAATGGACCATCACATAGCGCCTCCATATCGACTCTAGCCTTAGTATTATCCTTTGACTTCCCATCTATGCCGAACAATGTACCAAAAAGTGCCTCGGCGATATTCTTCTCAGTGCGCATCACGTCGATGTTGTGTGGGCAAAGGAGGTCTTTGAAGTAAGGCTGATCCCACAAGCATGTCTTGTGAGTCCAGGCGTGTTTCGAATTATACCCCTTGAAATACCCTGGACGCTCTGGATCTGGCTCGAGAGTGTTTAACTGATCCAGTGTCTCTTGGCCTGTCAACGTAGGTGGTGCAGAGTTTTTGACAACTCTACCTCTGATGAAGTTCTTCTTGTCTTTCCTGAACTTATGGCGAGGATCCAGGAACTGTCTATGCATGTCGAAGCAAGAAAACTTGCGACCGGCCTGAAGCCAATGAAACTCAAGAGCTCCCATGCATGTGGGAACCGGGAACCTTCCATGCACACACTAGCCAATGAATAGCGCATACGCCGGCAAGCCATGTGTCGAGTACATGTACCAGACATGCATTATGATGTTCCATTTGCTAAAGGCGTCGTATGTCTTGAACCCATTATCCCAGGCTTCTTGCAATTCGTCCTTCAGCAGCTGCATGTACACATTCATATTCTTCCCTGGCTAGTTGGGCCCTGGAATTATCAACGTTAGGAAAATGTTCTTTCTTTGCATAATCTATCCGGGGGGAGATTGAGTGGTAAGACAAATACGGGCCAACAACTGTATTGGGCTACCGTCATACCAAACACACTGAGCCCATCCGTGCTGATGCCGACTCGAGGATGGCTCAGATCTGCCGCTTTGTCATCATGTAATGCATCGAAGCTCTTCCATGCTTCACCGTCCGATGTGTGCACCATCATCAGCTTCCCATCTGCATCTAGTTGGGTTCTTTTGCCCATTTTGTGCCATGTCATCTGTCTTGCCGTCTCTTCGACCATGAAAAGATGTTGAAGTCTTGGTACGATTGGCATATATCGAAGAACGTTAATGGGAATTTTTGTCTGCGTCTTCTCACCCATATCGTTGTCTACCACAACATGCCTAGATGACTTGCAAATGGGACAATAGTTCAAGTCTGCATACTGAAGCCTAAATAAGGCACATCCTTTCTCACAGGCATATATCTTCTCATAGGGCATCTTCAGAGCACGGAGGATTTTGTCTGACTGGTACAAGTTTGCAGGTAGTACATGGTCTTTGGGTAGAAAACGTCCAAATAGTGTCATCATTGTGTCGTAGCATTATCTGCCCAAGTTGAATTAAGCCTTCAGAGCCATTATTTGTGAGATGGCATCCAGCTGACAAAGCTCGGTGTGCTCGTGGAGAGGATGTTTTGAAGACTCCAACTTTTCATTGAAGGCCTTTGCATATTCCTCCATCTCATCGTCCGAGTACCGAGCATCATCAAAGTCTTGCACCATGTCTTGCATCCCGGTACCATGCTCGTCGGTGCGATGACGAAGCACCTAAGCTCTAGCACGTTGGGTAGACTCGCCATGAAATGTCCACACCATATAATCCGGCATAAAACCCCACTTCTGCAGGTGTTTGCCCATTACATCCTCTGTCCTCTTGTGCCAATTGTTGCACCCACCGCTGGGCACCATCTTGTCCTCCGGCCATTTGCAAATGCGGCTCTCAGAAACCCCTTGGTTTTTGTTAACCATTCAATGGTCATGTCTTTCTGACTAGTGTGACCGGTGTACATCCACGCATGATTAGTCATCTTGCCTAGCTACTGGACACATAAGAAATATATATATAAATCAGCATGTATATATTCATCAGTTAATGGAGTTTGTCACTTTTATTACGTCCATGCAACCTAGACGCTAATAGGTAAAGATAGGTCCTAATCCCACACGAGTATGTGTAGATTGGGTTCGTGTTCCCATGCTCTGCTCCGCATCTGACGCGAAATTTCGGCAGCACCTCCCCGCTGTTCTCCTGATACACGTCTCCGCAATAAGCAGAGAGGATGCGTACCTGGAGAACAACAAGGAGGCACTAACAAAATTCTACATCGCATCCAGAGCAGAGCATATGGGAAAACGAACCCAATCTACACATACTCGGGCTGTCCATGGATAACGTTGGACAATTCAAAAGGATCACGGTTATAAATATGCAAATGCATGCATATTTATAGATGCAACCCTTTCGAACAGGAGACACATAGTGGTCCCGCCTACTGATGATTGAAGACCGGAACAAAGCAAATCACGGGGGGGGAGGAGATGTCATTTGTGCTAACCCACGAACGCAGGGGCGGAGCTTATCGAACACTAGACCCTCGCAGCGACGAAAAAACTGCACATTTAAATCGAAAGATGAGTTTCATAGCAATATTGTTTTTTCAGTCAACCTAACTAAATATTTACAACAGAACGAGCGGGTTAGGGGTTCCTCGACGTCGATAGAACCATAAATAGCAAGTATCATCGGTGCAAGATACATGAGGCGCTCGACGTTGAACACTAGATCCACGTCCCACAAGTGACGCCAGCGCCCGGCGTCCCGCAACAATAGTTCTGGTGGCCGATGACGGTCGAACACCTTGGCAAATTTGTCTGGCAGCCTCTGCGATGAGGATTAAAGCCAAGTTTTGAAATTTCAAACAACCAAACCGACTTGAGTCAGTTTGGGTGTTTCAAGTTTCAACACTTAGCTTTCAATCGTCATCTTAGAGGCTGCCAGACAAATTCGCGATGGTGTTCGACCGCCATCGACGCCGAGAACTGTTGTTGCGGGACGCAGGACCCCTGTATCACTTGTGGGATGTGGATGTAGTATTCGACACAGACGGCCACATGTATCTCGCACTGGCGATACTTGCTATTTAGGGTACCATCGACACCGAGGAACCCCCAAACCCGCTCGTCCCCGGGTAAACTAATTTAGCATGCATTCAATAAGCAAAACTACATTATCTCTTGCGTCCGTACATCGTCGAATATTATCACTAATACATCTCGAATAGTATCATACATATAGCATCGCTAATACAGCTAGAACCGTAGCGAACGACGGGTATCGGCGCGGGCGGTGGACACCCAAAGAGAAGGAACCATCACAGGATCATAGCACCAGTGAGATCCCTGAAGAACCTGCCAGGTATTATCGAACCTGCCCTCCAACACAACCATGTAGCGACGGACGTGCTTGTCCTCCTCGCTGACACGGTGACATACCACCTCCGTGGTGTCTGAAAGCCTCGGCACCGTCATTGGCCCACGCGACTGCCACCAAACAAGGTTCGAGTCAACGACGGGCTGGCTCCTCACCAAGCTGCGCCCCCGGAAGGTAGAACCTCCCAGTACCAGCCCGGTGGAGCCCAGTCTCGGACATGGCCCCTATGATCAAACAGGCCTCCTCCGCCGAGTCGACGATGAGGATGCGGGATAGGCATCGCCAACCCGATGCGGGAATAAATGCTTGAACTAAAAGATAACAACAAATTTCAGATGTTCAAAATAAAGCAGAAACTTAACCTAAACTAAACTAAACTAAACCTAAACTAAACTAACTAAACTAACTAAACTAAACCTAAACTAAACTAACTAAACTAAACCTAAACTAAACCAGAAACTTAACCTAACCTAAACTAAACTAAACCTAAAGTAAATTAACTAAACTAAACAAAACCTAAACTAAATTATACTAAACCTAATTAAACTAAATCTAAAAACAGAAGAAGAAAAAAGAAGAAAAGGTCTCACCTTGGAGCGGCCGGGGCGGCGGGGCAGGGCGGCGGGGTGGGGCGGAGCGGCC